>NC_086455.1:140118929-140418929 GCF_028390025.1 Pseudophryne corroboree | reverse complement strand
CCCTTTATCAGAGGCTCCACCCCCAACTCCCAAGACTGCAACATCTCAAGTTGGGAGGTATGGGTAACGCCAGCCAATCACATATCAGCTCGTTGACTGCAACTTGAGCCGCACACATTCATAGTATGAATTGGGTTGGTACCAGGAAGACTTGACTTTGAGCGCTGTACTAAGCAACTGGTGAAAGATAACACAGAGAGGGTAAAGTCTAGACTTTACCAACAAGTTCTTGGCGGCACTGTCCTGGCTAGAATCTTTGGGAAACAGCAGCCATAATAAAGTTACTATCGCTGCAGTAAGCTGCAACAAGAAATGACGCTTTCTGGACACATTTTTTCAATAATAAAACAGTATACAGATGCCCAAGTATTGGTCACTAAATTCACATGTCCTACTTGTAATCTTCATATTGACCATTTATACATATTACGTCACCTCGAAGGCGCATTTTTACCAAAGTATATTTAGTTTTTCAAAACCCGCTTTATAGCTGTTTCATTTAGTAATTGGTTGCCCACCTCTGATCCCCCTCTAGTTCTCCTATCTCTTTCTAACAATAAAATGACCAGTTCTGCTCCCCATATTAAACATGTGGCCTATTAACTGTACTCGTACAATGGGAATACTAGGAATTGCGTAACTCACATTTATTCTCCTTATTAAAAATCCTTATCATGGCAATAAGGATTTTTTTTTCCAATGGAAAGTATAAATTTAAATCGCCATGCGATCCCGTTACTTCCATGTACAGACGCCCCCTGCAGCTGCTGCGCATTTGCAGCTTTCAAGCTGCACATGCAGGATGCGGAAAAAGCCAGGAAGTGACAGCATGAGAGGGCAGAAGCGAACTTCCGCCCTTAAAGCACCTAATGTTTTATCCATTCTCCGTTTGCTTAAGGTTATTTTGTTTTATCTT
The DNA here is from genome assembly GCF_028390025.1 of Pseudophryne corroboree. NCBI lineage: Eukaryota > Metazoa > Chordata > Amphibia > Anura > Myobatrachidae > Pseudophryne > Pseudophryne corroboree. The sequence continues at coordinate 140,418,013 of NC_086455.1, read as the reverse complement.
TGCACCATTGTACCCTTGTGGGCTCACTTCGCTCGACACGCTTCGGGCTCTGTGTCGCTCTCCGCTTCGCTCGCCACAGGTTACATACCCCCCAACTGTACCTTTTTGGCCGGTACCGTTTTTTTATGGTCTGTACCGGACAAAAAGGGCTTTGTGCTTATTTTTGATTCACTAAATGTCCATTGAAAATATAGGAAAGTAGGTGTGGCCACGCTCCCTTTACCCATGGCCACGCCCCTTTTCCTAATTTGTACCAGTTTTTGAGTGTAAAATGTTGGAGGGTATGAGGTTACTATTCCAAACAGTTGGTGACATAGGGGGACATTTACTAAGCAGTGATAAGAGCGGAGAAGTGAGCCAGTGGAGAAGTTGCCCCATCAACCAATCAGCAGCTCTGTATCATTTTATAGTATGCAAATTATAGATGTTACTTCAGTGCTGATTGGTTGATGGGGCAATTTCTCCACTGGCTCACTTCTACGCTCTTATCACTGCTTAGTATATGTCCCCCATAGACCCAGGGGCTTATGGGAAAGGTCCTCTCCATGAAGGGTAACCAGTGGTGTCGAGAGAGGGGGGGGAGAGGGTACAAATTACCCGGGCCCAGGTCTGATGGAGGGGCCCAGTAAAGGTCCAGTAGGGGCCCAGGCCCCTCCCCCTTACCTAGCAGCAGCAGCAGCTGCAGCTCTTCTCCTCAGCCCATCACACGCCACTGTGTACTGGGCTGCAGTGTGGCCATGGAGGTCCTTAAAATACAATTATTTTCAGTATTTTTTTCTAAAAGTACATGACCACACCTCCTGTGATTAGGCCACGCCCTTTTAAAAGTACCTGGGCCCAGCCCGGCTCTAGACTGCCCTGAGGGTAACTACCCTGGTGGGTTGCTAGCGTTATCCCATGAAGGCAAGAAGGTAAATACTGTCCCCATAGAAAACCACAAGGCCCGCTGCTGCAGAGTCAGGCAGACAGAATGCAGAAGACGCTGTGTTTCCTATACCTCCTGCTTTCTGTATTGGCAAGTTCAACGAACACTTAATGTTGCTGTTAAACACGCGGAAACAGCACGTTCTGCATATGCTGAGAGCAGAATTGATTAATAAATGTGCCCATGAGTCCTTTTCCATATCAGTATTTTTTATTTTAATTCCACTTTAAAAACTCTGAGAAATATAAGCGTGATCGATTGATTAAGACGTTAATGGTCACATAATATGAGCATTCCCGTAATCTCTGCAGCCATAGCTAATTACAAGCTATAATAACAATAACAGTATCCCACTGGAGTCCATGATACTGTCTAATGTAGAGGGGGGAAAGGAACAGGAGGAAGGTACGGTAGCTGGGCCAGCTGGCTGCCCTGGCTCGCAGTATGTGTAAGTGGAACCCTGCGGGCAGCCCTCCCGTAATCCTCAGTCTGTGTCGCTGACCCCAGAGGATTAAAAGCTTAGGACGCACTGAGCGCAAGCAGCTGTGTGAGGACATCCAGGGTTCTCCCTGCTGGTCATAGATGTAAAGCACATAACCAGCAGTAGAGTAGGAGAGAAACCCAGTCTCCTGTGTATACATAGTGTATATTGTGTGCATAGTGTGTACGCGTGTACAGTGTAAGTGTCAGGCCTAACTGGGCTGACCCTGAGTCGGACGGATCTGTGTGCACAGACGCAAGCAGCAAGTTTCTTCATACAGAATTTATACATTGTTGCATATGTCCGGTTCTGAGCTGGATGGAACTCTGTCAGATCTGTCTTTCTGTGAGATATGGCATTTCAGGTGGGCAACTGGGCACAACAATGGGAATGCAAGGAACTGCCCGGCCTGTGGGAGTGTCATAAGAGTGCCGTTGGCATGTCATGGGCGTGTATCAAACTTTCTGTGCGATTCTGAGTCATATACAGGCAAAAGCAGCCTATTTCTGCCTCATCTCTTGCACCTACAGTAGCACGGGGTTGGTGACAGTGCCAATATGAATAATGATGGTTGCGGTGTCTGCAGGGCCGGATTAGGGTTTATGGGGGCCCTGAATAAAATGTCCCCTTGCCTTGCCCCCACCTCTAGAGTACTCATTTCCCATCGCAGTGTGCTTCATAGACTGCATACAGGGCAGAGGAGCAGCTCCTGAGTCCCCTTACCAGAGACACAGAAGTGATATGCCATGTGCACTGATGAGGGGTCTAGCGAGCCACTCTGGGCTTTATGCAGTCTGTGCATGCAGAATGTAGAGCCGCAGCAGCCTCCATCCACCTGTTTTCGACAACTGCAGAGTCAGACTGACCCTGTGTAGGGTGCACCCTGAGCGACCGCCCCTGTTGCTCCACCCCCCTTCTTAATCTGGCCCTGGGCAGCCGCTGTAAACTAAATGGACGAGGCAGTTTTTGCTTGCAGACATGCAAACCCTCGCATTAGCCATATGGAGTCTTATATTATTGTAAGGCAGTAAATCCAGCCTCCACAGCTGCCCGCAACTACAGCCACTATATGGGATTCAGCCCCTATGTGCACAGAAGGGACTGCTTGCATCTGACTGTATCATCCCCCTAATTATTATTTCAGCACTAAGGGGGACATTTACTAAGCAGTGATAAGAGCAGAGAAGTGAGCCAGTGGAGAAGTTGCCAATCAGCACTGAAGTAACATCTATAATTTGCATACTATAAAATGATACAGGGCTGCTGATTGGTTGATGGAGCAACTTCTGAACTGGCTCACTTCTCCGCTCTTGTCACTGCTTAGTAAATATCCCCCTAAATAACCAGTGATCCTTCTACAAAATGCACAAGCTGCTATGTAAATGGCCATCACAGCCATGGTACAGAATGACATGGAGGCAACTGGGAAACTTCTGCACTGAAATGCATTATTAGTCATTCAGAATCAGGGATTATCAGCAGCCAATCCTGTGTCTTTATGCTAACGCCGCTACAAAGTCCTTCCCTGGTGGAGATCCATGTATCCGAATGTGCAAGGAGTGAGACACCCACTGTCAGTGTCCATATCATTAAAATACCGCTTCATGCATCTTCAGACACCACCATCAAAACGCGCACCGGCTCTATGGTTTCTCTGTCTGAGTACGGCCTCCTATGTGAGCGATTGAACATCTTTGTACGGAACCGCTTTCCCTGACACGCCTCCATCACTCCGATAAGACGCAACATCTCTGTAAGTCTTTTTATCGACCTCCCAGTCAGTGTTCAGAAACACCCCTTACATTTCTAATACCAAAGCTGAACTTCGACTCTATACGTACACCATCAAGACATGAAATGAGACTCAAAGGCATGCGTAGACAAAACCATTGCTCCACTGCATCCAACATCCGATTCAGAACCAAGCCCAAAGTGAGTTCCAGAGCAATGGGCAGTACAGGTGAAATCTTGGAAGCAGGCACTAGAGACGTTGACCAGAGTTGAGGGAAGGAGGTGGTCAGTGGATGAGTGGAGAAGGCGGCAGGGAGTGTTGACAGAAATTAGGTTGGAAATATAAGGGTGAGTGGGGTGATTGAGGGCGTTATATCTGAAGGTGAGGAGCTGGAATTGTACCCTGAGGTGGATGCCGACCCAATGAAATACTTGGTAGAGGGGTGAGGCGACACTGAGTGGCCACAGAGTTTAAATGAGGTGGTCCATGGGCAGCAGCATAAAGTATAGCTTAGAGTGGTGACAGACGAATGGGAGGTAGACCAGAAAGGAGGTTCCAGTAGTCCAGGAGGGAAATGACAAATGCATGGATGAGATCTTTAGTGGCATCCCAAAGTGAGAAAAGATGTGATTCTAGGGATAAAGGTGAAAGCTGCGTGATTGTGAAATAGACATCATGTTCGGAGTGAAGGAGAGGTTAAAGTAGAGGATTATGCCCATGCAGAAGATTTGGGGGATAGAGGTGAGGACGGAGTTGTCAACAGAGTGAGGATGGGAGGTAAGGTTGTCCTGGATGGCAGCTATATAATGTGTTTGCATTTAAATTTGTTGAGTTTGATAAAGTGCTAGGACATATAACAGAGGACGTCAGAAAGACACGAGAGAGGACAGAAGGAGACTGGTAAGGGGAGGAGAGGTGTCTTCAACATAGAGATGATACTGGAGCCGAAGGAGCTGATGAGATGGCTAATGTAATCTAATGTTGAATACTCCAGCAGAGGTCCACAGATGAGACTGTTCCAGTGTAAACAATAGAAAAGTTATTAGAGCAGGTCATGGAAAACACAGATGCTGTGAAAATATCAGAGAATCCCACAGTTGATTCTTCCATCCTTCGTAGAACATATGAAGTGCTGGAGAGAGGAAGAAGTAGCGCAGATGGTTTTCTGTCCAAAAGATTCAGTGGATAAATATAAAGTGTAGTCTGCTAAAATGCAGTAATAAATATTGTGCACTGACAAATGCAGAGTGCTGGCAACAAGTCACATGAACGTATTATGGATCTGTTTCATCCAATTCCGACTACTAAACTGGATTTGACTTAGTTTTGCCATTTCCAGCCTGTCAGATTACAGTGCACACATTACTCATAGACCATCATGGGTACTGACCCAGATACAACAACTCGTGTAATCTCTTCAATCCTGTGTTATTTAATAATCCGATAAAAAATAGGACATTTAGACAAAACGACAGTTACTGTAATATAGGATATTGGGCTAAGCTACACATACAGAACAAGCTACAGGAGCTCGGGAGGGTCAATCACCTCATGATATCCTTTATTAGTTCTAGCTATTTCTTGTATGAAAAGCATGCAATCTAAGGTACATTCACATTATTGTAGTAAATTGGCCAAGACCACCACATGCAGCATTATACAGCTTCATCACCCTTATCCTATGCTGATGGTGAAGCATACTGTTTCAAGGAAAAAATATTTATTTTGACCTTGCAAAGAGATTTTCTATTTAATTAGGTAATCTCTATATGAGTTAACCCGTCCATTTCCTTCTTACTGTCTGGTGCCCAAAACTGCCGCCCTTATTCGATGTGGTCTAACTAGTGACCTATATAACGGTAATGCTGTGTCTCTGCATTACCTGCATGTATGCCTTATATAGGGTGGTATTCAGATTGCCGGTTGTTGGGATCCCGGCGCTCAGTATACCGGCGCCGGAATCCTGACACCCGGCATACCTACAACTATTCTCCCTCTTGGGGGTCCATGACCCCCCCCCCCCCCCCTGGAGGGAGAATAAATAGCATGGCGTGTGTAGCGCACCACCGTGCCTGCAGCGTGGTGAGTGCAGTGAGCCCGCAAGTGGCTCATTTGCGCTCGCCCAGCTGTCGGTATGCCGGTGGTCGGGATCCTGGTGCCGGGAGCCCGGCCGCCGGCATACCATACTACATCCCCTTATATATGCAATACAGTGTTACAGCCATTTTTTAGAACTCTTTTGTGCTACTCAGCATTCTGCCAAATAGTATTTCTCAGTCCTTTTGCCCATCTAGATTCCATTTCATGTGTACGCCTAATCACATAATCTACAATACAGTACATCTCATTTCACTGCCCAGTTTGACATCTCTATAGCAAAATAGCAAGCCACCATCAAGCAGAGTGAAAGAAAGCTATGTTCATAAACGGGTGTATTCAATATTCAATATCCAAGAATCCACGTTGGCTGTCGGAAGTGCGGCCAAACCCGACAGGTTTTAGCCCCGTTTCCGACAATGTCAATCCGACTTTAAAGAAAAATGGATTGCCATTGTCGGGAACGGGCGAAACCTGTCGGGTTTGGCCCGGTATTGAATGCTGACCTGTCGGATACTTTCCGTTGGAAAGGATCTGACAGGTATTGAATGCACCCCAAAGTGGACAAACCAGTTAAGTTATATAAATCTGCCCATAGCCTCAGACTCTTCATACCTCCCACAGTTGTACCAGAGGTATACTATTTAAGAATAACTGAGCATGTGATCATGCAAAATGAGGCATGCTATTGGTGAATCTATGATGTGTGCAATGTGCGCCAGAATCATGAGCCACTTTATCCAGGTGAGCCTGCCATGCACACCCTACATTCAGTTAATTCCCAGTAGTATGGCATGTGCATTACAGAAATCACCGGGAAAAGGGCACTGGTATGGCACCAATGTTCCAGCGCAAAAGTCCCTGGCACTATGTCAGAGTCTACACTGCGCCTGGACTGGTGTGAGGAGGGTGGCCCACTCAGAAACTGAATGTGGGGCCCCTACTGGCACGAGATGTCCCTGTGGTATGGTCATACCATGTTGGGGGGCTTGCCCCAACCTCATTGCCTCAGAACTGCTTCGAATTGCAACGTGCACCACATAGCGAACTTAGACCTAACTCACAATTTACTGTGAGTGTGGAGTAAAGTGCCAACTGGCAGGATCTTGCCTAAGGGGTTTTCTTTATATTTGAATAACTTATAACAGGGCCGTAACTAGGGGGGGGGGGGGGGGGGGGGGGCTAAGGGGGCATGCGCCCCTGGTGCAGGATTTGAGGGGGCACCAAGGAGTTACAGAGGAGCAGGGTTTTTTTTACCGGCAGTGCTGTGCTGCTCCAGTGAGACAGCAGACAGCTCCCAGGGCAATGTATCTGACCCACCTGTCTGCTCGCAGCTGGCTCCGATGCTGTGCGAGTGAGCTCCAGTACCTGGGATCGCGCAAAATTACTGCCTTGCCCCGGGTGACGAAAATCCTAGTTTCGGCCCTGCTTATAAACATGCACTAATTACCTTTCCTGATCAGTACTCTGGGAACACAGTGGTAGGAGGGGGCAGTGACACAGTACAATGATCAGTGCATCAATCAACCTGCGCAGGTCCCCACCCCACCCTTCCGTACCCTCATGCTTATTAATATAAATCTAGAGATGTAATCAGGCCCAGAGAAGTCAGCCAATGGTGTCTGAGAGCCGGGGTCGGGGGATTTAGTGAAGTCATTTCTTTAGTTAGGAAACATTAGCTAGCAATTAGTTCTTTTTAAAAATGACCGAACTATGGAAATATTTTTAGGAGTGGCGCTATGCAAATTGGCAGGAATTAGAATCATAACAATGACAAGCAAATGATTAACGCAAGCATCATATATCACACAGCAGAAATGAGCAGCATACAGAACACGGCCATTCCAAACACATTAAACATCATGACTGATGCCCCCAAAATGTCTAAATCAGCTGATGCTGCCACAAAACGATTACACATGCCTACACTTGTACATAAATTCTGCACACTAGTGTCATGATTACACCAACCCATGTATTACACACTAGGACAGTGGTTCTCAAACTCGGTCCTCAGGACCCCACAGGGTTCACGTTTTCCATGTCACCAAGCAGCTGCTCTGTGTATCACCAACTGTCACATTTTAAAAATCTACAGGTGACCTCCAAAACATGAACCGTGTGGGGTCCTGAGGACCGAGTTTGAGAACCTGTTCACTAGGTTATGCCATTCCAATAATTACACAGCAGACTGACTCTGCACCCATAAATATAGTATGCACCAGCCTGCACATCATAAAATCACTAACCCCCCCTCCCCTTCCCCCCAAGAATTATTATAAACCAGCCCTTGTCACCAAAACAATGAATACATCAGCCCATGGGCAGGGTGTATCACGTATTACATTTTCAATCGTGATACATGCCGCCATTATCGCATACATACTGGCGTTCATTAACACCATATACATGACTTGCTCTTCCAATAAGAGCTGTCTCTTGTGAAGATAGGACTTCCGAGATTATTGCCTGAGAGTACTATTCATGCTGGCCAGCGCAAGTGCATGTCTTGGATCCCTCATCCCTCTCATGGGAATTCTATGGTAAGAATTTATAGATGGCATTGCCTAATGGGCACAAAGTTTTGCTTTGATGATGACGTATAGACATTTGTACTCTATGTATGTGTGATCGATGTATTAGAGCACAGGTTCTCAAACTTGGTCTTCAGGACCCCACACAGTGCATGTTTTGTAGGTCTCCTCACAGAATCACAAGTGAAATAATTAGCTCCACCTGTGGGTCTTTTAAAATGTGTCGGTGAGTAATGAGTGCACCTGCTGGGTTACCTGGAAAACATGAACTGTTGGGGATACTTGAGGATCAAGGTTGGGGACCACTGTATTAGATCATCAGCCCTCAGGCATGGTGTTGTGGTGCATGGACTGGCAGAGCAGCCACATTGTTCAATCTACAGTGAAATTTGTATTTAGCAATGTCTTTCTGGGCAAAAGGAAACCCCATCCCCAGGCCCCATTGCAAGAGCAGGTGCATAGCCAAACATGTTGCATGGCCACGCCCACTCAACAAACGACTCACAAAGTACATGTCATAGGTGGATCATGCGCCTCCTCCATACCGGCTGGCCTGAGCCCTCGCTGGGACTTCCAAGACAGGCGTGGGCCCATTTAATCAGTACTGCTTCACACCCCTCTTGGCATCCATGTTCCCCAAACTAGGGGGTTTATTCTGACTTGCATTCTGCCGCCACTGCTTTAGCATCTTTTAACATACAATAGTTACTTCTGCGCTGTTATGCTAATGCAGGTCAAAGTCTTTCCACTGGTCTGAATGTGCAAGGACTCAAACATTCACTCTTGGACCTTGGATGTGTCTTTAGACACTACCATGATGGCAGTGAATAAAAAAATGATGGCTGTGAATAAAAAAAAAATCGGAGAACTAAAACCACTGTATAGAATGTGTTGCTGCCTTAAGACATCATCAAAGGACAGCACATTTTGATTATACTGGCTCCAGTGCAGTGAAAGAAGCATCTGTGCAGAGTAAGGACATGGTCCATACTTACCGACTTTTTGGCTGCTCTCTCCGGGAGAGAGCAGCCAGGTCGGTTCTGCAGGGGGGCGGGCTGCGATGTGTGTGCAGAGGGGGGCGGGCCGGGGGCGTGGTGGAGGTGGGCCAGGGGCGTGACTACGGGGATCGTGTCGTGTAAGCCCCCCCCGCGCTGTGTAATGCCGCTATTATGGCATTATACAGCAGGGCGCGTGGCTATGATGACGCGATTCAACAAGAATTGCGTCATCGCCTGCCCGGACCGCCCACTTTACTCGCTAAGTGGGCGGCCGGGCTGGGGGGGAGACCCCTGTAATCGGGAGACTTGCCTGCTCTTCCGGGGGGCCGGGAGGGTCACCTGATTTTCGGGAGCCTCCCGGCCATTCCAGGAGAGTAGGCAAGCATGACATGGTCACTGGTTCACTGCTCATTACAGAGCGGTCTTGTACTTCTTAATGGTTGTAGAGACAACTCAGCGACAGTCTGGGGCCAGAACTGAGCATGACAATTAGATTTAGAAAGCATGGTACAGCAAGGGAAAAAAACTCCGCTTATACACAGGATACAATGCATTCCTTAGATCTCTGCTTTTCAAATTAGCCGAAATAAATTCCAGTTTGAAGACTGGCATCCAGTGACTAAAATCAATGAGTTTTTTGGGTCCGCAAAACAGCATTTCAATAGATTTTTTTCTCTTCTGTTTAGAGGCTACATTGAATTCTCTGGATGAAAGACTGGCGGAGAATCAGCAAATTGTCTGTTACATAAAACAGTTGTGCTATCATTTTGTAATACTGATATGGGCTGTACAAATGTTAGTGAAGCCATGGAAGCAGAAAGTGTAAAACGCAGGGCCTCCGCGCTGGCTAAACCACCGATCTCGGCACAGCGACGGGCAAGAGAGGTCATAGACAGGATTTACAGAAACAAGGTGGATTGTGGGTGACAGGCCGAAGACAGACAACACAAAGCACTTTTACAGCGTACATTTGCATATCCCTCAATATGTACAGAACAGAATGTTGTTGTTTTTTTTTCCACAAAGGTGCACTCGCTTTCTTAATTTAATATCTGCAGATTTCCTTTATGAATACTCATCTATATTCATCTGCATAACATTTCATGTTAAGAAACCAGTACTAGACACAATCATTGAAAATCTGCAATTTGCAGCCTTCAGACCCTGACAATCTGAAAAAGATTAAGAGGGAGAGATTTTACAGGCTGTGCTATAAAAATAACTGGACTAGTTGGTACTTTGTCTCTCTCTACTTTATTCCTCTCCCAGCTTTGATAAAGCTCCCCTAATTTTGTTAGAGATTTAGGGGGAGATGAATCAAGCTTTTAAGAGAGATAAAGTAGAGAACTTGCCCAAAGCAACCAATCAGATTCTGTCATTTATGTGAAATGACAGTAGCTGTCAATTTTATCTCTCTCCAAAGCTTGATTCATCTCTCTCTTAGAATTAAATAAAATGACAGCAAAACAAAGACCTTAACAAACATTTTGAAAAGTATTATTTATAAGAACCAGCGCTCAGCAGGGAGGGCGTAGGCCGGGGCATACTGTAAATACAGAACTCTCCTGGGTATGTTTGTGGGAAATGCCATTCCTGGTTTTCTGCAGATTTCAAGCCATTCTCATCCACCTTTTACTACTCCACTCCAGGAGATTCCGTAGCAGAGTTCCTGGTGTGGTGGATGCAGTGGCATGATATCATAATAGGCCTGCGCTGCTGAAAATTACAGTGACATGTTATAACGCAGAGGGTCTATAAATGCCTCACCATGCCCACATCCCATATACTTCATTCGGGTAATAGGTGGGGTTTGGGAAGCTGCATTACATTCCTGGAAGTCTGTGGGAACTCATCGATATTCTAAACCCCCAGACAATCCATGTGAATAGGAAAAGATGGTTCAAAGTCTCTGCCCAGGTGAGTAACTGCAACTTTGAATCAGGGTTGTATACAGTGAGGAGGTGGCCCGTGTGCAGTCTCGGTCTAGCCTCCCTTTTATCCAACTGGCAGCACTAGTGTGCAGTGTCGGACTAGGGCAGGAAGGGCCCACCGGGGGAATGCAGTTATAGGGGCCCATACTAAGGGGTGTGGTCAGCCTACACAGAGGCTTGAAATACACAATAGTTTAGTGCAATGTAATGCAACATATCTACCATGTATAATACAAGTGCACAGTCTGGAACCTGATCCCTAGAGGAAGGAGTGGGAGCCCTCAGGCAGTGGGGCCTACCGGTGGTTTCCCTGGTACCCCTGTGTGCCAGTCTGACCCTGCTAGTGTGTAATCACTGGTGCTGGGCCAGAGTCTACTGTGCAAGTGCAGATCACTAGCACAATTGGGGCCATGCCCTTTGTGAAGAACTGGGCTGTCGTCATGGGACTCCAGAGAGTTAAGTAATGAAGGTCCTGAGTCCAGGGTGTGTGGTGTAGGCCCCCCCTGGTCGCAGGGTTCCATGTGCAATGCACACCATGCACCCATCTATGCATACCGTGCCTCACACATTCCTCCTCACAACAGCATGTAATACATGAGGAGACTGGCGCACCTGAGACATACAGTATATAAGGTGACCCTATCTCATATTACTGCAATTAGTAGTAGTACCACTTTGATGCAGGCCTAGCAGATGCCTCATGAGTTCCAACTTTCTTACTGTATTCAGAGGTTGAGCCAAGAACAGGGGTTCTCCACTTGTCACTGAGACATTGGGAGTATATACAAACCACTTCTACAGTAACAGTGTGGTTCATGTCCTACCCAGGTCTTGCACAGAATATCCTAAATCAAGTCTACCAGGTTGGTTGGGGACAGAGTCAGACTGGCCTACATGGGTACAGGGGAAACCACCAGTAGGCCCCACTGCCTGAAGGCCCACTCCTTCCTCTAGGGATCAGGTTCCAGACTGTGCACATGTATTATACATAGTAGATATGTTGCATTACACTGCACTTCTGTGTATTTCAAGCCTCTGTGTAGGCTGGCCACACCCCTAAGTATGGGCCCCTATGACTGCATTCCCCCGGTGGGCCCTTCATACCTTTGTCCGACACTGGTTGGGGATGTGGTAGTCATGTAGAATGATCTGAGTTCCTTACACATATCCACACTGTTTTTCATCATTGATCTTGACAATTGTAAGCATCCACATCAGGACCTAGGATACATCTATAATTTCCAAAGAATTCTGGGTAGTGGTAATAACATAGAGCAGCATAGAATCTGATTGACTCTAAAGTGGAACGAAAAGCTCCTAGTGGTACAGCCGGGGGGAAATTCAGGCTGCCTATTATTGCTGCAAAATAAGATATAGATTTTTCATACAAGCAGTAACCGCAGCAGCGAAGCAGCAAAGGGGATGCTGATCAGTAAAAACATATCCTTGTTGGATGGTTAAAGGAGTGCAATAAAAGGGACAGCACGTAGCGGCGATATGTGGATCCATTACATGATGAAACAGTCCAAGGTTATTTTTAAAATAGTGTTAAGCTAGAAATTGACTTGAAATAATTACCTTCTATTGGTTCTCCCAGAAATGGCATTGCCCATTGTGTTCACCAAACAATTACTAATGAATCACATAGTCTTTAGCTAAAAACAAAGCAAAAATATTAACGTGCATCTCTCGCCTACACACAGTGGAAGCAGTTATATTGTGGGCCCAAGCAACAATGTTCATGATGACGCAGCCAGACAATTCAGTAGGAGCACGAGGTAGATTTGAGGCTACAGAACTGAGCGGCTGCATAGGAGTACAACACACAAAATGGCTGCCCAGGATTGTTGTATTTTTATTTTAGATATGTTTTACCAAGGTTAATTCATTTATGTATTACCTGACCTCTGCAGTACTGAAATGTCAAATAACAATAGATTCCCGTTAAAGTGCATTTCTTCCAATTAATGATCTCTTATATTTCATATACTGTATACACTATTTCCCAGTAGATTGTAAGTTTGTGAGCAGGGCCCTCTGACCTTTGTCTGTCTGTTATTGCCCAGTCTTGTTTTATTACTGCTTGTTCCCAACTGTAAAGTGTAACAGTAAATGCTGTGCTATATAAGTAACTGCTAATAATATATGTGGTGGGTAATGCTACAGCTCAATACCAGACTTTCAGGTGCAAATCTTTGTCTGCTGCCTTTGGCAATAAATGTACAAGTCCTCCTACAATGCTCGGTCCTAAGCACCCTCACCAGTAAGGTCATGTTTACAGACCGCGTCATACACATTGTGGCCTATAGTCCACACCATAACAGGAAGGCAATGCACCAGGTACAGTACCATGTCACAATGGTCTTCACATGCATACAGTCCCTACCAGGGATCTTTGCCATACTAAACAAAGAAGCAAGGAGCTGATGTCTCATTACAGGAAACCACACACAAACATTTTTATAAATATAAAAGAAACAAAGAAACAAACAAAAAGAAACAAAACCGAAACAATAAAATGATTACAAATGTATAAGAAAAACTACAGAGAGTAAAAATTCACCTTAGTTAGATATATACATCAGGTGTACGTCACAATATAAAGATCTAGACATAATCACAGTAATATAGCTAGTGAAAATGAGCTTTGGATACTACAGTAGGTTCGCAATAAAGTAACAGCAAATAGTATGCTGTGATATAAATTGTAACAACACTTGGCAACAGTATCATTACAGTCCCAGGAGGTAATACTGTAGAGTTCAGTGCATCTGGTTGATGATGCAGGATATTTAAACTTGAAACAGAAAATATAAACAGGAAACTGATAACTTGTTCAAACTGGCTCACATAGCAAACTTTATGTTGGTCTAGGACACTCGATTAAATCTTCCTGCTCCTAATGTCCACAATGCACATCTGAACAGCCTCCATCTGAAATCCTGGATAAATGGCATGCTGATGTGAAGGAGCAGAGGATGAGGGCAATGCAGCAAACTTTTTGTCCGGCAATCATCGGTGCTGTTACATTGGGCACATTTACTAAGCAGTGATAAGAGCGGAGTAGTGAGCCAGTGGAGAAGTTGCCCATGGCAACCAATCAGCACTGCAGTAACATCTATAATTTGCATACTATAAAATGATACAGGGCTGCTGATTGGTTGATGAGGAAATTTCTCCACTGGCTCACTTCTCCGCTCTTATCACTGCTTAATAAATGTTCCCCATTGTTCTAGTATCCAAAGGCCAAAGCTCATATTTACTAGCTATTCACTGCAATTATGTTCAACTCTTTATATTATGATGTACTGTGCATCTGCTGTATACTGTACATCTAATTAAGGTGCAATCTTTTACTCCAGGGAGTTTTCTTTTATGCTTTTTGTAGTCATTACTTCTTTTTTTTTTTTATATATTTATCACAATACATTTTTATTTTTATACTTTTTTGTGGTTTCTGTGATTTTAAGGGGACTGGCATTCCTCTCATGCAAATGGCAGCAGGTGTATCTTGGAGGTCATTCTGACCTGATCGCACGCTGCAGTTTATTGCAGCAGTGCGATCAGGTCAGAACTGCGCATGCGCCGGTGCTGAAGTGCGCCGGCACATGCCAGACGGTCTAAGGCCGTCAGGCCGCTACGATCGCCTCTGCCTGATTGACAGGCATAGGCGGTCGCTGGACGGAATGGCGACGTTTGGCTGCGTTTCGTGGGTGCGGTCCAGCCAACGCAGGCGTGGCCGGACCGAACAGGGGGTGGGCCGCAGCGGCCGCATGACATCACACGCAGCCGCTGCGGACCGGGGAGCGATGAGTAGCTCCCGGCCAGCACGCTAAAGCTGGCCGGGAGCTACTCTTGAAGTGCAAAGGCATCGCCGCTGTGCGATGCCTTTGCACTTCTGCGGGGAGAGGGGGGGGGGAGGCACTGACATGCGGGGAGGACTAGCCCTGTGCTGGGCATCCCCCCGCATGTCAGTGTGAATGATCGTAGCTGTGCTAAATTTATGACCCCCCCTTGTCAGGTATATTTAGGCTTGCCACGATATCCCTTTAATCTCAAACACTTATGATTTATACATGTTCTCTGGCTGAACAGAAGCTGGTGAAATGCCGGCCTGAATTTACCAGCCGTAGAAATGGGATGTAGTCACGATTCCGGCGGTCAGGATCCCGGCCACCAGAATGCCGGCAGGGGGCCGAGGGCTATTCCCAACATCCATAGAATGGGAACAGAACTTGTGGCGAGCGAAGCGAGCCATCGAGTCCGCAGCACGGTGAGCGCAGTGAGCCCGCAAGATGCTACGTTGTGCTCACCCCCCTGCCGCAGTTCTGGTGTCCGGGATCCCAACCGGCGGGATTAATTGCAATCGCATCACTGGGCGGCGCCAAGCATGTGATTTTATCAGTAGCAACTGTGAATAGCCCCCTGTGTTCCAAAGCATGGGGCAGACTCAGGACTTAGGAGCAGGGGCGTAGCCAGAACTTTGTGGGCCCCATAGCAACATTTTGAAGGCTCCCCATTCAATGCCTCTAGAGAGACATTTCTCTGCAGCAGTTGTTCATGTTATGCCCTATAATAGTGCCCTAGTTCATTTTCTGAACCATAGTAGAGCCTTATTTAATGTTATGTCTCATAGTAGTGCCCTAGTTTCTTTTATGAATCGCAGTAGTGCTTAAGTTCACCCTATGTCACATTTCAGAGCTGCCAGTACACATTATGCCGCACAGTACCCCCAATTCACATTATGATATATAGCGCTCCCCGTTCATATTGTGCCTCATTACAGTGCACTGGTTCATATTATGTAACATTAAAATGCCCTCCTGCTCATTTTATACCACACTACAATGAGCAGGTCCAGGAGCATACCTAGATATATTGCAGGCCCCAAGGAAAAAGTTTGAAAGGACCCCTACACCCAATGGTGAAAAATGTATATAACACATGTAACTGTGACAGGGAAGGTGGCCCCTCTTCAGCTCTGGGCCCCATAGCAGCTGCACTGCCTGCACCTATGGTAGCTATGCCCTTGCTTAGGAGGAAGAGGTATAAGTCTTCTAGGTCAGTCATTCAAAGCGGAACAGGAAATACTGTCTATACATTGTTTGATGTATAGCAATGACATTAACTTTGTATGTACAAATAGCCTCTGGCTCTACAACTATAGGGCAATAATTAGAGTGAGATATACAAGATCTACACTGTCTATATAGACAGTCATTAAGTCGACATGCAAACAAATTCTGCGACCTCAAAATATCTCTGCATTGCCTTGCCCTGCTTCTTGTATACCTCCGATTTACTATTCTATATTTCCTATTTTCATCATGCATTTCCGCTATATACATATAAATCCATGACAATATCTTACTGCACTGCATCAGAGAGTTAGACCCCTTCCCATACAGTGCCTGCTACAGATTTCTTCTGCAAAATGCTTTGCCAGCCAATTGACTACCCATATAATGCGCAATGTGTTAACTGCAGGAGTTTCCTCTGCTCCAGCCCGACTCTTGATTAAAAAGCCATGTAGGCCAGGACTCCCCTCGGTCATCTGTGAGTCTACAGAGCTGCTTGGTTCTTCCAGTAATAAGTCTTAGAGATGAAATTTGTTTTGTGCAAATATTATGCTCGTTAGCGACTCTATAAATGAAGGGAGGGGGAGGCAGTGAGGCATCTAGACAAAGCAGTAAACTGCAAAATACCATTAGTGTTCTGGTGATTGCACACATCTGACTGGCTCACCAGTGGACAGTTTGCTATTAACCCTTCTGCTGCAGCACCTGCTGATTTGCCGCCTGTCAGATGTACAGTAATCTGTGTTTACATGGGTAGGTGATGGTTTGGTAAAGGCAGAAGATTGCACTGACAGTAGGACAATCATTCAGACATTCCACGGCATCAATCACGTCTACTGCTTCTTCCTCTCACACAGCCGCTGGGCTGTGAAATGCTTGAGAAACATCTTGACAGAAGACGCATTGAAGCAGGCATCCTGTGTCTATCTGGTACCACAGAGCAAAGGGGTAGGCTTGTTTACACTAAAAGGTTGAGTATTCTGGCTACAGGTCTCAGGTTATGAACTACATAGAATGTTGAGGTTCTATCTTCTGTGCTCTTGGTTCTTCTATGCATCTTTTGTACAGTCCATAAACAAATATATAATCAACCTGGCTCTGGCATACTTGCATCTTGATAAGGACACAACCTGCCAGTGCTTCATTCTAACAATCTCTCCTGTACCGAGATACTCAACACCAGGCAATACTTCCTACATCATATCGTCACATTGTAATAACTCTTCCTGTCCACTGGCACTTTGTTGAGCTTTTCCGAGGATAAACCAGAACTAACAGCCAAGCAGGCAGTGGATAAAACAATGAAATATGTGCAGTGTCGGACTGGGGCATAAATGGCCCACCGGGGGAATGTAGTGGTAGGGGCCCATGTTTAGAGGTGTTGCCAGTCTCCAGAGGGGGTGTGGCCAGCCCTATGGCAGATGCAGTGTCACCATCTAAGTATGGCCTCCTAAGTGAGCGGATGAGCACCTGTGTATGAAACTGATTTCAGTGACACACCCATAAGACCCCACTTCTCCACGCCTCTTTTTAGCCACCCATCGTTACATCCCAGAAGCCGACCAGGAACTGCCATTAAATTTCTGCTTCTGTGCACCCTAATGTATGCTGCAATGAGTCGGGACATAAGCACTGTGCTACCGCTAGTCAGATGCACAGACTTAAAACATTGTCCGTTTTCATGAGCCATCACCACTGCATCCACCCCTAAATCAGGCCCATATTTCGTCATTGATGGTGCAGTCCCATTGATTCTCCTTTATTGTTGACTGATTTCTGATGGTGTTATGGCAGCACCCCCCACCTCTGCAATGCAAGCGGGCTGCATTCACAGGCGCATAGATGTTTCCACAAAAAGCCATACAGTATTGAAATGGTTTTGCTGCACCTGCCCTACGCTGGTAAAAGCGTCAATAGGGGGGGGGGGGGAATTCAATTCAACTTGCTCTTGATAGCACCTGCAATGAGCGCCCAGAGCAGTTCAATTAGCCGGTGATTTCTGCTCGCAATCTCCTGAGGTGTGAGCAGAAATATGACAGAACTAGTGCAGGGATGTGAGTTGCGGCCATACCGTCCATGCTAGCAGCATCGCACCTGGAACTCAAGTTGGAGAATGCATTCTTTAGGTGCGGTTACCTGCATCTCCCAACATAAGTATGTGGTGTGATGCGGCTAATTGAATATCTCCGGACACTCATTCCCAGGGCTATCAATACTAATGCGTTAAACTGAATTCTCCCCAATGGTGGATGTCATCATTGTACCTGAAATGGGTACGGTGTATATGGGCCCTGCCTGCACCTATTTTTTCAATTACCCTCCAGAGTCTCGCTTCGTCAGCGGCAGCACTGCAGAAAAACACATGAAAATGGTGCGGTGGCCATTTTGCTAACATTTTGCACAAGCGCAGTAAGAAACTCACTGGGAAAATGACCACCATGCCATTTTCCTAGCAAACTGTGGTTGCACACTAGACTCCTGGACAGCACTATGGTCTCCTAGTGACCCTAGTGCCCAGAGTCTATTGCTTTGCTGGTTAGAGAGGAGGGTATCTGGATGGAGACTGCATACGGCCTCCTCCTCTCTTGATGCGCCCCTGGTGGATGTGATGGTGTGCCGATGGCGGACTGTCTGGAGCCACCAGCAGTGCTATTGTGCACAGGGCAGTGGCAAACGCAGGATTTTTAGAGGAGGGTTTCCAAATGGCGGTCCACAATCTCCCACTTTGCGAACATTGGAGTATTAATGTAAATATTGCTCTTTTACTCTTTTTATACACTGTCTACTGTATGGAATACACTATTAATATTTAACACTATAGATGGTCTTTAGTATAGGCTGTATCAAACAAAGTGGTCAGGAAAGGGTAAAACATACCATAATAAATGCACAAACATAATTACCCCAGTACTACACTTTCTAAGCGCACATTCTCCTGCCTCATGTTAAGGTTCCTGTCTCTTCTTCCTGGTCGCTGCTCTCTGGTCCAGTGCACTGATTGAGGGCTCAGATCCACACACACAGCAAACTTGGTAGAAGAAGCTTCTGCCACTGGGCATGTGCAGAACCTCTGATCTGTTCTTTACACTGCATGATGTGGCAGTAACTCTAGTAATCGTATTACTGTATATACACCATTGTTATTGTTGTCATAATGTGAGCCACTTGTCAAGAGAAGGGTTTTTTTGGGCAACCATAAACCCCCCCTGCGTGTGCCTATGCAGGGGCATAGAAAGTAGGCGCTTTATGGCTTTCACACTCTGGTGCAGGTATCTGCATTGGTGAAGCTGACAAATGCAAGTGCATCCAATTCTTAAGCAGGGCCTCAGTCTGCACACATCACCTATACACCTAGGCCCCCATTTATCAAGCCTTGGGGGGTGATAACTAGCACAGAGATAAAGTCACAGCCAATCAGCTCTTAACTGACATGTTACAGGCTGTGTTTGAAAAATGACAGTTGGAAGCTGATTGGTTGGTACTTTATCACTCTGCACAAAGAACTAGATAAAAAAAAATATGAGACAGAGGAAATTTAAAAATGTTTCTAAATATATTAAAGTATCCATCAATTAGGCTTGGGGGAATGGGGAGCCAGGAGAGGGATTGGTAGTGGTGAACTGGTAGTAGAGCCATGACAGAAAAGATAATGGCACGCTGTAGCACAGAGGACAAATGGAAGGATATGGAGAGAAGAGGAATACCAAA
Organism: Pseudophryne corroboree; assembly: GCF_028390025.1. NCBI lineage: Eukaryota > Metazoa > Chordata > Amphibia > Anura > Myobatrachidae > Pseudophryne > Pseudophryne corroboree. Next base: position 140,398,529 of record NC_086455.1, on the reverse strand, counting down.
TAGGAAGAGGTTACAGTAGTCAAGGAGGGAGATCAAATTGTGAATGAGAGGCACATTCTGGGTGAGGCGGCAACAGCTCTGGCTTTAGAAGATCGCTTGCCCTATATTGTACTGAGCCAATGGGGTCATTCCGAGTTGATTGCTCGCTAGCTATTTTTTGCAGCCCTGCGATCAGATAGTCGCCGCCTATGGGGAAGTGTATTTTCGCTTTATAAGTGTGCGAACGCTTATGCAGCCGAGCGGTACAAAAACAGTTTGTGCAGTTTCTGAGTAGCTCTGACCTTACTCAGCCGCTGCGATCACTTCAGCCTGTCCGGTCCCGGAATTGACGTCAGACACCCGCCCTGCAAATGCTTGGACACGCCTGCGTTTTTCCAAACACTCCCTGAAAACGGTCAGTTGACACCCATAAATGCCTTCTTCCTGTCAATCTTCTTGCGATTGGCTGTGCGAATGGATTCTTCGTTAAATCCATCGCCTAGCACCAATCCGCTTTGTCCCCGTACGAAGTGCCTGCGCATTGCAGTGCATACACATGCGCAGTTTTGCCAAGTTTTGACCTGATCGCAGCGCTGTAAAAAATAGCTAGCGTGCGATCAGGTCGGAATGACCCCCCAAGTCCTGTGCTGGATTGTGGTCTTAGGAGTCAGACAGTCTTCTTTCTCCTATTCGGCTTTTGTGATAGGACAAGGTCTGGCATGGAAGCATAAGTGACATAAGTGACAGATGCATAATGAATATTGTGTTTGAATCAGCAGGCTTCTCCCGGAGAGGAGATATTTAAAGTCGGCAACTATGGGTATAGGGGATAAAAAACACTGGACTTGAAAGTTACTCTAATTTAAACAAAGACAAGTCTGGATCATACTTATCTACTTTGCTGACCCCTCCTCCGGGAGGAGGTAGCGTTGTAGGTGCATGGGAGCGTGGCCGGCAGCAGGATGGGCAGTCCGGGGGTGTGGCCGACAGGGAAGTGGACAGTCGGGGCGTGGCATCAGGGTCGCGTCATCGTGGCTCCGCCCCCCACTGTACTGTGCCGAGTAAAAAGGCACTGTATAGCGGGGGCGGAGCTACGATGAAGCGAATCAGCGCGAATCGCGTCATCGGACCCTCTCGGACCGCCCACTCGTTCTCTGCTGCGGGCGGCCGAGGAGGGGCTGCAGGGTAAGCTGGAGGCTTGCCCACCTTTCCGGGGGGCTGGGAGGGCCACCCGATTTTCGGGAGCCTCCCGGCCATTCTGGGAGGGTAGGCAAGTATGGTCTGGACAGCAGGAAGTAATGGGACAGAAATGTTTATGGATGCTCTCTATGGGGTCACTGGTTTCCCAGTTCACCTGTACAAGACTAGAGAGAGGTCTATTGTAGAGCTTATGGGACAGCATGGGTTAATATAACTTCCTATAACAAGCTGTAAAGGTATAAATCACAAAGTATAATTACTTCACAATGATGCTGGGGGTGTCGCCTGAAAAGCTTATGACTATTACTCATATGCGTTTTATACTGTGCAATTAAAGATAATTATTGTAGCCCTGGAAAAATTATGAGTAAATAAACACAGTGAAGGAAGACCCTGATTATGCCTCGTCTTCAACAGAGGCCGTGCCTGGACTGTTATAAACTCAAGCTTCCTCAGGAGTACTGGATTATGAGGCTTGCCCGAGTGATTGAGCGGGGTCGACGCTGTATTGTGCCTTCTTGTAAGATCAGCAAAACCAAAGATAGGTAAAAATAACATTTTACCTTCCTGAAGTCTCTGGCTAAGAACATTGCGTAAGTGTGTGATTCCCTTGGTGATCATGTCAGGAACCTCTGCATAAAAGAATTGCCTCTTACACTTAAGACAAGCTGGTAACTTGCTTTTACTGACTGGCCCCTGAGTTTTAAAGCTGGCCATACACTAGGACGATTTCCCTTACGAATGCACGATTTCAACGCCTTGTACAATGCATCGCGTGCACATCGGGCATTTTTGGGGTACGATTACAATGCGATACGTGGTCCCGCGGATCAAATGTCGCATTGCTTGATCGTATGTGCTGCACATATGGGGGGTCATTCCGAGTTAATCGCTAGTGAAAAATGTTCGCAGCGCAGCGATTAAGTGAAAAAGCGGCACTTCTGCGCATGCGTACGTGGCGCAGTGTGCACGCGCAATGTACTTTCACAACGGCCGATGTATTTCTACACAAGGTCTAGCAACGCTTTTCAGTCGCAATGGCAGCCGCAGAGTGATTGACAGGAAAGGAGCATTCCAAAAAACGCAGGCGTGGCTGACCGAACGCAGGGCGTGTTTGTGACGTCAAATCCGGAACTGAATGGTCTGAAGTGATCGCAAGCGCTGAGTAGGTCTGGAGCTGCTCAGAAACTGCACTAACTTTTTTTTTAGCCGCTCTGCTATCCTTTCGTTCGCACTTCTGCTAAGCTAAGATACACTCCCAGAGGGTGGCGGCTTAGCGTTTGCACGGCTGCTAAAAACTGCTAGCAAGCGACCAACTTGGAATGACCCCCATGATCAGGTGATCTGGGTAGCGATTAATTAAAGGTCGTACAATAGAAAGTAAGGTACAAAGGGCCTAATTCAGACTTGATCGCTCCTCTGCAAATTTGCAGAGGTATGCGATCAGATAGTCGCCGCACATAGAGAGTGAAAACCCGCCCCGCGCAAGTGTGCGAATGCATGCATACACCGTGTGGAAACTTTGGCATACAGCGGACAGCTGGAAATCCATTTGCACCTCACTCACCATCTAATGATTTTCTAGTCTGTGCATAGTCCAGGACTTACTCCTACAGTGAGATAGAATCAGGCTGTTCACACACCCTCCCAGAAAACGCTTGGGAACGCCAGTGTTTTTCCTGAAAATCCCAGAAAACGGCCAGTTAGTACCACCCACAAACGTCCTCTTCCTGTCAATCACCTTGCGTACGCCTAGCAATCTAAATTTTCTCACTATTCTGATGCTGTTTGGACTCGCGCCTGTGCATTGCGGTGCATACGCATGCGCAGCCATTCAATAATCACCCACTGTGCTCACAAAAGCGATCATGTCTGAAATAATTAGGCCCAATGTCCGACCTTATGATATCGTACGCCATAGAGCTGCATAGGCAAAAGCAGGGGGGGTCTCCAGTTCCCTGGAAACCCCCCTTCTGTTGGCAAGTGGCTCAAATTATGACAACAATAGTAATGATTTAATCCGATTACTGGAGCTGCCGCCACATCATGCAGTATAAGGGACAGAGCAGAGCTGCTGCACATGCCCAGTGGTAGCATCTTCTTCTACCATGATTGCCATGTGTGAGGATCTGAGACCTCATACAGTGCGCTGGACCAGAGAGTAGCTAGTAGGAAGAAGAGAGAGACAGGAGCCTTACCATGATGTGGAAGAAGGTGTGCTTGGACAGTCAGTGCTGGTTCTACAGGTTGAGTATCCCTTATCCAAAATTCAAAATCACACATTTTTGGTTCCCCTACTGAGATAATGACACATATATATGTATATTGTACTATATATCTATATAATATGGGTGGTCTTCAGTTTGCCGGCTGTGGGGATCCCGGCGCACAGTATACCGGTGCCGGAATCCCGACAGCCGGCATAACGACACCTTTTCTCCCTATTGGGGTTCCACGACCCCCCTGGAGGGAGAATAGATAGTGTGGCACGCATGGCGCGTGTAGCGCAGCGAGTGTAGCGAGCCTGCAAGGGGCTAATTTGCGCTCACCCAGCTATCGGTATGCCAGCCGCCAGCATACCCTACAACACCCATATAATATATCTATATATTCACATAATATATAATATATATGTCATTATCTCAGTAGGGGACCCAAAAATGTGGGATTTTTAATTTTGGATAATGGATACTCAGCATGTTTTATGTTTGTGTATTTATTTATTTATTTATTTATTTATTTATATATTTTCCTGACCACTTATTTGTATTATTTAAAGGTTTGATAAAGCTTATACTAGAGACCATCTATAGTTAAAGACCATTGATAGTATTAGATATTAATACTGTGTTCCATACAGTATACAGTATATAAAAAGACTAATATGTACATTAATGTCCAGGGTCGTTACTAGGTTCTTCTACCTCTCCCCCAGACTCCCGCACTTCCTCTAATGTTCTGCAGAGTGGGAGATTGTAGACTTCATTTGGAAACCCCCCTCTAGAAATCCTGCGTTTGCCACTGAGCTGCAGGGGAAAATCGGAGACGACTCGCATCTAATGCTGGTCATCCAAATGTGGGGCCAGCATAACAGCAACAGTTCGGGGACATATTGGCAGAAAATAGCCAGGGTATTTATATTAGTTTAAAAGGGGAAGTTCTGGTGGCAAAGAAAGAATGGACCATACAGTATAAATGTAAACTTACTCTGGGAGACATGTATCAAAGCTAGAAGAGAGATAAAATGGAGATAAAGTACCAACCAATCAGCTCTGGGCATTTTTTAAACACAGGGGTAGATGTATTAACCTGGAGAAGGCATAAGGAAGTGATAAACCAGTGATATGTGCAAGGTGATAAACCCACCAGCCAATCAGCTCCAATATGTAAATTAACAGTTAGGCTCTGATTGGCTGGGCCTTTATCACCTTGCACATATCACTGGTTTATCACATCCTTATGCCTTCTCCAGGTTAATACATCTGCCCCACAGTCTTTAAACTGACAGTGGGTTGCTAATTAGCTTTGCTTAATCTCCTCCTCTCTGACAAACCGTATTAGATGGAGCCCATTACATCAATAATCAAACCTGCAGAGAGGCCAGACAAACGCCAGCCTATCACCATGAACTTAACACTTAACTACAGGCCAACTCCCAGTCCATCCAACAAACCTAAACTCAGATGGGGGACACCTTCCAGCCCAACACCAAAACTTAAGGTATCCAAACTCCCCTTCTAATGACACACAAGAAGCCCACCTGAACTGGCTGTGCCATTGATCCCAGATAGGGTTGGTCACCCTAACTTGTATATTGGCAGGGAGATCACCTCAAGACATAAATCTAGACTGCCTCAACTACCATCCTATCCTGCAAGAAAGCAGACACCAACTGCAAAATACTAGGGCAGGAGGGTGAGAAGCTATCAAGAAGCAAAAGAGACCCTCCAGCGATAGAAATAATAATATAAGCACCAAACACACCCACAGTGCGACCACAAATTCCTGAAAGGACAATACCCTAAACACACCACTAAATACACAACCCCTAGAGCAAATCAACCTCTTTGTTACTAAACTGTCTAGCCTGGGATTTAAATTATATCAGGAATGTAAAATGCCTTCTGCATCCTTTCCTGTAATAACAAAAATAACGTCCCGCTAATTTACTCTAAACCTAACAAAAACATCTACTGTCATTTAACTGAAAGAGTGTGGTGCGTTTCAGCAACAACATACACTACATCACTGAGTTAAACAATAAAATGAAGACAATAAAATGAAAACATAAAGAACACAATTGAACCGCTCCCTAAAACACACAGCCCCCACCGCTGTTCTGTCTCCAAACACCATTGTGACGCCGCTCTTCATTTCCTTCTTACCGTGAATAATTCCTTTCCTTTTTTTTCCAGCTATTAATATGATGTGCCCAAATGAAATGTCTCCCCAAGGGTGATAGTGTGCAGAGTGAGAAAGACTTTCCTTTGCTTTGTATTTTTCATTCAGCAGATGATAACCTCAGTAGGTGTCTCCCGGGCTTTCTGTTGAGTGACTTTGTGGACAACACATGCCTATTGATGATTTAGCAAAGCTCAATCATGTTTGCCCCCAATAGACTTTTTGTTTTTCAAGCTAAATATATCCAAGCGGTTTAGCAACAGAGCAGGTAAATGGAATTTCTCGGGAAACAGAGACGTGATCAGCATGCCCCATGGTCCCCAAGCCATACATATTAAGGGCTTATAGCATGATGCAATGGAGAGACTCCCAATTTCATCCATCGTGAGCTCTCAAGGGAACTACTTTGCAGCGGCTTTGTGCGTGAGTAATTAAGGATATCTGAGAGGAATATTCCAGTTTGAGCAGTAATTTGTCAGTTAAAAGGCACAGTCATCCAGAGAGGCTTCCAGTCCAAACACCTGCCAGGGAAATCAATAGGACTTCACTGTATTCATTAAAAAAAAATTACCTGACTAAAAACAAAATGGCCGATGTAGTTCTCTACCCAAAAAACTGGGGCCTTTGGATGTTTATTTGTCATGACATATGTGCCCAAAATTTAAAACAATAAGCTATATGCACTTTTTTATTTTATTTTAAAGTCGCAGAATGCTAATAAGGTGTCTATTCATGAAGCCGTGGAAAGTGTGGAGAAGTGAGCCTTTGGAGAAGTTGCCCATGGCAACCAATCAGCTGCTCTGTACAGTTGTATAGTATGCAAATTATAAATGTCACTTCAATGCTGATTGGTTGCCATGGGCAACTTCTCCACTGGCTCACGTCTCCACTCTTCTCACTGTTTCATTAATAGACCTCTGAGTGTCAAAAACAAATGCAACGATGGTCATCTGCAAACACTGCTTAAGGTTGCAATGTAGGAGCATGGGGCTAATTCAGACCTGATCGCTGCTGTGCATTTTTGCACAGCGGGCGATCAGGTCTGAACTGCGCATGCGTATGCACTGCAATGCGCAGGCGCGATGGTCCGCGACGACAGGGAGCGCCGGTCAGCGACGGGATGGTGCGAAAAATCCGATCGCACCATCGAACGCACAGAGATTAACAGGAAGAGGGTGTTTGTGGGCGGCAACTGACTGTTTCTAGGGAGTGTCCAGAAAAAAAACGCAGGAGGGACCCGGCGTTTTGTGGGAGGATTCCTGACGTCAGCTCCGGCCCTGATTATCGCAGCGGGTGAGAAAGTCTTGGGCTGTGCAGAGACTGCACACTCTCCGGCACAAGCATTCGCACACCTGCACACAGCTAATACCCTGAGTCCGTGCCTTATAAGTGATTGTCGTTTTGATTGCCGCTTTAAAAAAACATCCGAGAGTGCCTGGCATCCGCACCTCCGGCAAACTCCGTCCATATTACATATGCCCCATGCTCTGAGTCTCAGGGCTGCCATGAGATATTTTCTACCCTGGAATATAAAGGGTGTAGCCAAGCTTGTAGAATGTGTCAACATCTTGTTGTGAATGAAGGGGCCACTGTGTACAGTCGGCTGAAGGGGGCGTGGCCACAACATCTTGATTGCATGACTGTGCCTCCCTGGCAGGAGGAACCTCTGTTGAGACCAAAGAAACTAATAAGACCTATGCTGTTGTTATTATTATTAGACTTAATAAACTAAACTATTGTATTTTCAGTGTTTTGCAGCTTTAAACACATTAGTATTCTGTGATAAATTTTGCGCAAATGAAATGTCAAGTTATTGTTTTTCTCTCTGCTTTATGGATTCAGTATTGTTATAAGGGATTTCAGGGCGCTGTTCATCATTAGATGAAAAGGCTAGCATAGATCCTGGAAGCAGTAGTCCTGTTAGGGTTAAACAGCCAGGCCGAGGAGCGAGAGTCTCTGCATTACAGACCAGCTGCTTCACCTTGTAATGGGAATTAAGGGGCAGATGTATTAACCTGGAGACGGCATAAGGAAGTGATAAACCAGTGATATGTGCAAGGTGATAAAGGCACCAGCCAATCAGCTCCAATATGTAAATTAACAGTTAGGATCTGATTGGCTGGTGCCTTTATCACCTTGCACATATCACTGGTTTATCACTTCCTTATGCCTTCTCTAGATTAATACATCTGCCCCTCAATTCCTTGCTCACAGTGAATATCCTGTATTCATATCCGTGCAGACCTCAAGGCCTAAACGAAGATATATAATTCTGTACGTTAAAATCCAGAAACCAGTGTATTTTGTTTTGTCAAGTACACAGCATCCTGTTATGAGGACAAATGTCACTAGCCATGGTAACGTGAAAATGTGGCCTGGTGACTTTGTCCTAGTCCTGACACTCATGGATTCTTTCACATAAATGGTACCAGGGGCAAGTAAAGTGGCCGATGATGAGATTCTTGCTGAATTGCTTCATCCTAGCCATGCCCCCGTCTATATGATGCCAGTATTCTCTGCATTATATAGTGGGGTTATGGCTACGATGACGTGTCTTGGCAACCACGCCCATATACTGTCCCTTGGCCTCCACACTGCCCCCTGTGACACATCACCCCCAACACGTCATCAAATCATTCTGTCACCTCAGAGTGATAGAGTAGCCTTGGAGGCAAAACCAAGGAATTTTTAATGATGTGCAGTTTGGCTATCCAGATTTACCCTGCAGAGGTACGAGTAGACCCAATCCACATACTCTAAGATGGGTAATAGAGACATTGCTGTGCAGGACTGGTGGGAGGGGAGGACAGTGTGTAAGGGGCCTTAATGAGCAGAGGATCCATGCCTTGTGCCCCTAGTCCATACCATAAATCTGGCTCTGGGTTTACTGCTGGGAATAGTATACCCATCAAAAGACAGCCCGTTAAATACCCTGCAAGCAAAGCATGCTGTATTCAGGAAACAGAAAGTACCAACGCGTTTCGTCTCTCTTACTTCTTCATGACCCCATGAAGAAGTCAGAGAGACGAAACGCGTTGGTCCTTTCCTTAGAGACCAACTGCTGAATCAGTTAAGATTCTTAAGCTTTACTTTACCTATTTAGAGCTATCTGTGTACTTTGCAATTTGCACTTTAAACAGATTTTCCCTATATTATATTGGATGTAGATTTTTATATTCTTAGTCATATATTTTTACAACTTTTCTTGTCATTTTTTTTTATAGTATTGTAAAATAAAATATAGTTTTACTTAATTATATATACACTCTAGTGTGTTGATAAATTTGGCAAAATTTGTATATACCACACCGTTGGTCGCTAGATCCCCTATTCGGTATTCCTATATTGATTTCCTGCAGCAACATACCATTGCTGCTTTTTTAGGGGACAGCTGACGCCCAGATAATTGGGAGTGTGAATTTATTTATAAATTATATGAGTAGTGGTCTCATAAGTGGCGCGGCATCTCTTTGCAATTACACACACACACACACATATATATATATATATATATATATATATACTGTAAAGATATTTGTGCATTTAAGAAAAAATTGTCTTGAATTTCTAGGGTTCCTTATATTAAGATAGCGTTGCATTTTGTAGCTACAGATGTAATTTACTGGCAATGGACTCTTTTGTCTTGGAAGAAGACCCATTTGAGCCGCGATGGGGCCGTAGAGATTAGCATATTAATTCAACCATAAATTACATAACAACAAGATCCAGTCTTTGCTATGTTCCATGAACTGATACTGACCTCAGCCTTATTCCTTACTCTGTTGAATACACAGAGGCAAATAAAGAAAAGGGGGCATTGCAGGCAGAGAGAAGACATAACGGCATCAGTAAATATTCAGAAATAACAGATCAGTAAGCGCCATAAATGATGTCATTGATTCTGCAATGTAAATTACAGACACAGCTGATGGGGTGTATGCAATAGTCTGCTAGACAGGAGCTCCCCAGGATAAGAGACACTCTTGTATGGCTCCTGGGGACAACATCACCCCTTCAGTTTAACTTCCAGGAAAAAAATAAGTCAACAAGTGTTTTGCCCTGTGGAAGTCTCCATTTATCAGCATATATAGAGACAAGTGATGTGGGCACATCAAAGTCAGGCCATGTGAACTGCCATTTGGGCAGCAAGATACAATAAGAATACTCTATAAAACTATAGGTGCCCATTTATGCCTGAAGGCCCCAAACACATGACAAGCAGAGGTGAATGGACCACTTGTAAGGGGAGATTTGTCAAAGTCTAGAGAGATTGGTGGTCATTCCAAATTGTTCGCTCGCAAGCTGTTTTTAGCAGCCGTGCAAATGCTAAGCCACCGCCCTCTGGGCGAACGAAAGGATCGCAGAGCGGCTCCAAAAAAAAATTGTGCAGTTTCAGAGTAGCTTCAGACCTACTCAGCGCTTGCGATCACTTTAGACTATTCAGTTCCTGTTTTGACGTCACGAACACGCCCTGCGTTCGGCCAGCCATGCCTGCATTTTTCCTGGCACGCCTGCGTTTTTCCGAACACACCCTGAAAACGGTCAGTTGACACCCAGAAATGCCCACTTCATGTCAATCACTCTGCGCCCAGCAGTGCGACTGAAAAGCTTTGCTAGACCTTGTGTAAAACTACATCAGCCGTTGTGAAAGTACGTAGCACGTGCGCATTGCGCCGTATACACATGCGCAGAAGAGCTGTTTTTTTGCATCATCGCTGCGCAGCGAACAATTTCTGCTTGCGATCAACTCGGAATGACCCCCGTAAAGAGGTGAGAGATTAAGGGGCATATTTAATAGCAAGTGATATTCTTGTTATAACTCATTACTAATCTTAAAAGGTGCTCCAACCAATCAGCTCCTAACTGTCATTTTCCAATCTGTAAAATGATAGTTACAGTAGGAGCTGACTGGTTGGTTCTTTACCTCTCCCTTTTTTATCTCTCGTCAAGCTTTGATAAATCGCCCCCATAGTCATTTCGCTGTCAGACACTTCCCCACAAGGATGTGACTTGGCAGGCAGGGTCTTGGCGGTTCTGTGGGCTGTACTGCTCACTCAGGGCAGGAGGACAGTTTTAGGAGCATCTGTAGCATTTCTCAGTGGCGTCACAAGCCGGGTGTGGAGGGTGTGACCCGCACCCGGGTGTGATGCCTAGAAGGGGTGACACCAATTTGTGGGCTCTTCCGCAGTGACAGGAGCCAGGTGCTGCAGTGTGAAATTCTGCTGCAGCACCTGGCTCCTGTCATAGCAGAGTAGCCGACAGCGCTGCAGACAGTCTCCGGGGGCAGCCCAGTACAGCTCAGCATCTCCGGAGATGCTGGGCACGCCCCCGGAGTGATGACCCACGAGGCCATGCCCCCTTTTGTGGCCACGCCCCTTTTTGCCGCTGGTGTGCCTCCGACGCGCTGGCATATTAAGGGTGCGCACCTAGTGTCACTACACCCGGTGACGCCGCTGGCATTCCTGTGCTAGATTTCTACCCAGAACTTCCCAGCACTGTTCACATATCAAATTCAGATTTTGGGAGATCATTATAGCACAAACAGTGTCACCAGAGGCGTATCTAGAGAGGAGGGGACCTGTGTGCAGTCTTCGTGTGTCGGCACCCTCCTCTCCCGTAGCCGGCGGCACCACTGGTAGCCCTCTGAGCACTAAGACTCTGGCACAGTGCCAGAGTCTAGAGCGCCTGCTCAGGACTCCGAAAAAATGGCCGCTGCACCATTTTTTTTCGGACTCCTGCGCATGCGCTGTAGACTCTGCACTATGCCAGAGTCTCTAGTGCTCAGTGCGCTAGCAGCGGCGATGACGGCTACGGGAGAGAAGGGGGCCCACACATGGTCACCGATTGACGCCAAAAAAAGTGAGTATAGAAGAAATGGGTGCAGTGTGTGCGGTGAGGGCCCCCTCTGAACCCAGGGGCACGTGTGCATCACACACACTGCACCGCACACACTGCACTCATTAAACATACGCCACTGCATAGCACTGATACACTCCCTGTGGGTTCCACCACAAATCAGACAAGCACATTGGCATTATCTCCTTACTTTAAGCTGTGCATGCTGAGACAAAGTGGCTTGAAAATGTGGCATGACTATATCACATTGGGTCATGATCAGCACTACAAAATTGTTGAGCCTCGTCAGGCTCTCTACATTGGACTGATGGAGCAACTGTTGTTAGAAGTGGGGAGCGCTACTGTTCGGTCTTCAGTATGTATCGGGGGATGATGCTTCATTCCCCTGCCAAGATGGCCGCTTGTACTATTACTGCATATGCATAACACCATCTTGCTGCTGTATATGAGTTGCATAGTGGAAGATGCTTAGCTCCTGAGAGCCTGATGCTATTACCTGCACTGAGGGGGTAATTCCAAGTTGATCACAGCAGGAAATTTTTTAGCAGTTGGGCAAAACCATGTGGGTAATTCCAGGTTGATCGCAGCAGGAATTCTGTTAGCAATTGGGCAAAACCATCTGCACTGCAGGTGTGGCAGATATAACATGTGCAGAGAGAGTTAGATTTGGGTGGGGTGTGTTCAATCTGCAATCTAAATTGCAGTGTAAAAATAAAGCAGCCAGTATTTACCCTGCACAGAAACAATATAACCCACCCAAATCTAACTCTCTCTGCACATGTTATATCTGTCCCCCCTGCAGTGCACATGCTTTTGCCCAATTGCTAACAAACTTGCTGTTGCGATCAACTCAGAATTACCCCCTGAATGCTGTTCCAGCACCTGCACCGCTACTGCATCCTAGAGACAGTCTGAACCCGCACTGCTTCATGCTCCTCCTCTATCAGTGTACAGGTGTACTACCACTTGCACAATAAACCACACTGCCTGGCCAAGACACACTGGCCTGGTTTTGGGTAATCTTGTAATATGCTGGTGTATACATTTAGCTCTGCTAAAACCACCCCCTGTACACACATTTCCAATAACTATTAGTGGACTCATCTGACAACTGTCCTGGAACTAGGACAAAAGTTCTGATGTGGGGGACGACAGGACTGTTCAGTCATAATCAGGGGATGTGGGTTCAGTGTGTCTGGAAATAATGAGCATTTTTATCAATGTTATTCTGTAAAACATATGTATATAGTCTCACCACGGGTGGTATTCATGTGACCGCCGGTCAGCTGACCGACAGTCACATGACCTTCTCCACCAGCCCGACGGCTCACTATCCCGACGGTCGGCATGCCGACCAACAGGGACTATTTCCACTCGTGGGTGTTCACGACACCCATAGAGTGGGAATAGAACCCGTGGCGACCGCAGGTTGCCACCGAGCCCGCAGCGTGGCGAACGCAGCGAGCCCGCAAGGGGCTTGCTGCACTCGCCCCTCCCCGCCGGGATCCCGGCGTCGGTATGCTGCCAGGATCCCGGCGTCAGTAAGCTGACCGGCGGTCTCTTGACCGCCGGTCAGCAGTACTACACCCCTCACCACATGTGGTCTATAACAATTGCATGCAATAGGTAATATACAGTACACATACTGAAATTCGAATGTCAAGGCATAATTTTTTTTTTTTTAAGGAGTGACAACATTTTACAACTAAAGTTTAACCACACAAGTACACTATCGACTGAGACCTTGGTAAAAGTACTATTATAGCAGAAACCCACTCAGATTTTTTACTTTAAAAAAAGAATCTGCAACTAACAGTCATTACTTTTAACTATCCTCCTACAGACCATTTTCTCCTTTTCAATTCATCTCCGGAGGGCAATCAAATATGGCTGTGACAGACGCATAGCTCTCTGCATGTCATGTGGTGACAGAGAGGGGAGAAGGACGAGGAAGAGATCCCAGTGCACAGAGCAGACACAAACCACACTGGGGCTGTTTTAGAGTGAGTACATTACCACTTTGTGTGCTATAAATTGCATACAGTCATTTCATTCTTTGTACATGCCCAGAAAAGTGGGTCTACAAATATAAGCCCATGAAGCTTTGTTCGAATCTGCTGCTTAGGCCTTCATGCATCTGGATAGACAAGATGGATCAGAGGCATTCCAATGTACGGTGAGTACAGACATCCAAACTAGGACTAAGGGGGAGATGTACTAAGCAGTGAAAAGAGTGGAGAAGTGAGCCAGTGGAGAAGTTGCCCATGGCAACCAATCAGATGCCCTGTATAATTTTATAGTATGCAAATTATAAATGTTATTGGTTGGTCTCCACCGGCTCACTTCACTCTTTTCACTGCTTAGTACATCTCTCCCAAAGACTCATACAAGACTGTGAAAGCTGTATTATTTGTGGGTGGTAGTTAGGGTCAGACTGGCCCACAGGAGTATAGGGGAAGCCCCCGGTTGGCCCCCTTGCATGCGGAACTGTGGTGTAGTTTTTACAGTGCATCAACATTATTAATCTGGTACAGTATCATGCATGTACTGGCAGTATTTACTATATATATATTTGTCAAGGGGCCCAGACCATGCACTCTCTAATGGTTAGACGAACCTCTGTGGCAGCTAGCCACACCCCCTCTAGAAACTGGCCACATACCTAAACATGGGACCCTATCACTGCATTCCACGGTGGGCCCTTTAAGCCCCAGTCCGACACTGGTAGGCATACTGAATGTGCAGTACTGTGGGCACGAGCAGCTTGAGGACAGTGATACAGGAGGATATTTTAGGGAAACTACAATAAACATGCACCATTCTTAACACATTTTTTATTTGTAACTCAAGGTTGTGCCCTCACAGTAAATTCCACTTTGGAGCCTAAGGTAATCCAGTCTGACACTTTTAACAGGCCTTATGGGTCACCCTTCCAGTATTGAGCTGATTGGTTTAGAGACAACCAACACTGACCAATGACAATACAGGCAGGAATTTCTTGCATTGTAATTGGCTTCCACTTGTTAATCCAATAACAGAGCAAAACCGAGGCCAGGTTTCTATTGGCTAATTATGCTGTTCTAGTTCCATGTGACTACAGAGCCAGACAGCACCTCCATAGATATTCAGTAAAAATAAAAGCAGTTTGCAGATAGAAATATTAATAATTTGAGCAGGTTGCAGGTACATCGGTTTGGATCATAAAATGTTGGGTCTGTGTTGGAGCCTGCAGAACAAGTGCAGTGCTCGCCTTCTAAAATAGACCCATGCAAGTACAAGTGTGTCTTTATGAAAACTATTATGATGATGATTATTATTATTATTATATTATCAATTTGATTTTCAAGCTATCATTTTACTTGAAGCTCTGGAAATGGCACCCCTGCTATAGAATGGGTACAATTTTTATTAACCTTTCCGCAAGACATTTGGAAACAGCTTGTAGGCATTATTCTGACTCTCTGCCCTTCAAACAGAGTGAAAATAGAGAGCCGAGTTACCACAAGCATAACAAAATATATGTATTTATCAAATAAAATTAAAATGCTCTCATCAGACTGATGCATACGCTAGTCCTTCCAAGCTCATCCTTGCAGAAAAAGACTGGCAGGAGCTCCGAGGCTGCTGGGAAATTTATGCTTACAGCATGAGAAAGATTCATCATTGAAGGGAGATGGACACGAGAGAGAAAGGAGAAGAGAAAGATCGTCCGTGATTGTGCAGAACACAAAGATCAACCGACGCTTTAGATATTGCCGTAGCTCAGGCTTTGACTGCCGTGATAGATGCCAAGGTCACCCTATGAATGAGGTGCTAATGAGTAATCGTCTTGGCAACGTAAAAACCAAACAAACAAGACCCAGGTTATGATATGCATAGTACTGTACAATTTTCTTAGTTACAGCACCACAACCAATAGAGGCAGTGTCAATTCTCTCGCTTAGACCTTCTAAAGATCTGCATTCAGGTCCCTGTTATTATTATGAATTAATTCTAATGAATTAATTCTGAAACCAAATAAAAAATACACATAAAATGAAATTGTGCAGGCTTTCCATTAACTGAGATGGTAGTCAACAAAGTATTAATCAAACACAACATCCATTGCCAAAAAATGTTACATTAAAAAATGTTTTTATTCATTTAATTAGTTTCAGCTTAGTCTTGGCTGTTTTACATATTTTACTTCATTAAAGAGGAAAGTTATAGTATCCTCTCCACACAGTAGAGGAGGGTTTATCGTTCTTTATACGCTTGACCTCAGATGCAATGCCATTTTGTGCTCATTCTTATTGGCAGAAGCAAGAAGCTATTTAAGTGCACCAATATTTATGAGAACACAAATTATCCAGTCTCTAGGAACCAGGGACGTCACTTGAAGCAGAGGTATTGGTACAGGCAGCGACGGACTGGGGCCTTAATTCGGCCTTGGCATTCATGAATGCGCGCGCGTCACAGGGGGGTGTGCCGCACAACGTATGGGGGCCTGTCACGAGTCATGGGGTCGTGGACTCGTGGCACGCCCCCAGTACCATGGCGATGGTTGCTGGGGGCGGGGGCGCGCCGCGAGACTGGGGGCGTGGACTCGCGTCACGACCTTATTTCCATGGAGACCATGGAACCAGATAGCTGGAGGCTGTGCTGCGCACGGCCTTCCCGGCTCTGAGTGACCGGTTCGGCCCACCTGCCCATCGGCCCTTCTGGCATGTGCCATATGGTCAGTCCGGCCATAGGTACAGGTCACAAATTGTCTTTGTGCATCTACTGACTTAGTATCTTTTCTTCTTTCTCTAATCTTGGAGAGTTCCCATCAGGAGATGTAGATGGCCACTGTTGTTGCTTCATTATGGCCCAACCTGCCACCCCTCTCCACCGCAATGCGCGTCATCACACATAGGGGGTGGACCATGATGACGTTTCTCGTCATGGTCCATAATGATAGATGTCAGGTAGAGTGATTTGAATGATTACTTTCCCTGCCCATTTCAAAAGGAAGAGATTGGAATGTCGGAGGAGGACCTCCTCTACCTTGACTCTGGGGCAAAAATTCAGGAGTGTCATGGAAGTTCCAGGGGAGCCATATACGTATTCCAACTTGGTGATTAACTAGTTTCTTATGAATATATAGGCTACAACATTCTAATTTACAGTGTACTGTAATTGGGCAAACATTAAAATAAGCTTTACTGTACATTAGGTTGTATTGTCCCTTAACAATGTGTAGCGGAGATGTATCAAACCTTGGAAAGAGATAAAGTGGAAAGTGATAAAGTACCAACCAATCAGCACCTGTCATTTTTCAAACTCAGCCTGGAACATGGCAGGTAGCAACTGTTTGGTTGGTAGTTTCTCTCTCTCTCCTCGATTTGATACATCTTCCCCTGTCTATGAAACAGTAGTGTACCCTGAGGAAGCTGTCTACGCCAGTGATGTGACTAGCAGAGAAAGTTAGAGCCCTTACAGATATTTAAGTTAAACACAATGAAACACACGGGGTGAGAAATACAAAACAATCGCTAAAATACCCATAATCAGATATACGTACAAATGCAAAGTAACAGAATTTCATTGCTATGGATCTATTCAATGCAAACATTTCATGTAACCAGCAGACATCTATTTCTGGACTACCCTCTGCTAATGTCCCTGTGTCCTTGCAACTGTCCAGAGGGACAGACAGATTGGTTCTGGTTTCCACTCTTTCTAGACTGACATCTCACATGCGGAAAAATAATCAATTGTTCTCAGTTTATTCCCATGAAATGTGGGCCATGCTGGATTAATGACCAGAAGCTGACTTTCCTTGCCGGGAGCTGGATAACAATAGAGTATATAATTAGCCCTCTGTACTATATTTCTGCCAGAAGAGAGACAGCACTCGTCGGATTAATCTGTCTAATCAATTAATCCCTCTAGAACAGGCCTGGCTAACCTTTGGCTCTATAGCTGTTGTGAAACCATAAGTCCCAGCATGCCCTTCCACAGTTTTCCTAGTGGACATGCTAAAACTGTGACAGGGAATGCTGGGATGTGTAGTTTCACAACAGCTGGCGAGCCACAGGTTGTTCAGGCACACTCTATAATCTATCTATCTATCTATCTATCTATCTATCTATCTATCTATCTATCTATCTATCTATCTATCTATCTATCTATCTATCTATCTAAGCTACATGCAGTTTGAAGGGCAGAATAAAGCTGCTGCATATGCCAAGTGGCAGTAGATTTTCCTACCAAGTCTGCTGTATATATGTGTCTGTGGATCTGAGTGCTCAATCATCGTACCAGAGAGCAAAACTGGTCAATGGTTACCGTGATCACTGTGCTTGCTTATGTCTGACCAGTAGCGGATCTTGCTACGGGCACACGGGATTATTGCCGGGGTGCCGCCTTACGGATGACGCCGCCGCCAACCGGAGGGCGCCGCCACCATGTCAAGATCCGCTACTGTTGGTCAGTGCCCCCCGGTGCTGTGCGGTGCTGTGAAGGAAACTAGACGGAGAGGACCTTTGCTGTGCGGTGCGCGATTACGTCTCCGCGCACCGCACAGCATTGTGGGACTGGCACATAGATGCTAGGGGTCATAATTGACCTCTAGTGTCTATGCTGTACTATGGGAGAGACGTCATGACGTCTCTCCCATAGATACGAGGAACGGCGCCGGCGGAGGTCAGCAGCGGTCGGGAATCAGGAGCGGGGATAGTAAGTATTCATTAATTAATTTATTTTTTGTAAGCTGCGCTACTCAAATGGGGGCACAACTCTACAGGTGGCATAACTGACCACGCCCCTGTATGAAGCCACACCCCTATTTTCGCCCGGGCACCACAAGGGCTGGAACCGGCCCTATGTCTGACGTACTGTATTACATAAAGATGCACTTTGTATAGGGCAGACTATAGCTTGTTACTTGTCAACAATTATGCCCCTTCATGGGATGGCGACAATCACACTAAAATCAAACATTTGGAAACTCCCCTCCAGAAATCCTGCATTTTCCCCTCGTCGGGTCTATTTATGAAACTCCGATGAGCCCAAAATATGGAGCGAACACCTGTTTTATCTAGAGAATGACCATCCCAGAACTTAATTGAATTTATCAAAGGGTTATTACCTCTTTAACATTCGCATCATCCCTGTTGACTCCTGTGTGGATGAGGACAGACTGCAATTCATTCAGTGGTGAAAAACAAAAGCAAATGAATGCATCTCAGATGTTTCTCACCTTTTTTAATGGATTCCAATGATCCCAGAGATGTTTAGTTTGATCCCTCGCTGGGTCACATTACAATGTGCATGCGTTGCTGTTAGCCACACATGTGCAATAGATATATAAGGAAGAGAGGAGCTTCACTGTGCATCGCAACGTAGGGGAAAACTGTGGTTGTAATTGCCATACAGAATGATAACTAGCACTGGACACTGGACACCAATGATAACTAGCGCTGGACACTAGCCACCAATGATAACTAGTGCTGGACACTAGCCACCAATGATAACTAGTGCTGGACACTAGCCACCAATGACAACTAGCACTGGACACTAGCCACCAATGATAACTAGTGCTGGACACTAGCCACCAATGATAACTAGTGCTGGACACTAGCCACCAATGATAACTAGCACTGGACACTAGCCACCAATGATAACTAGCACTGGACATTAGCCACCGATGATAACTAGTGCTGGACACTATCCACCAATGATAACTAGTGCTGGACACTAGCTACCAATGATAACTAGTGCTGGACACTAGCCACCAATGATAACTAGCATTGGACATTAGCCACCAATGATAAATAGATCCGCCTGTGTATTGTACATCGAACGCTCACAATATTGCTATCTGTATAGGTCAACAGTCAATAGGTCAACACCAAATGGTATCCATTCATTATGTTGAGCAGTACAAAAGGTCAACAGGTCAAAGGGTCAACATGACAATGGTCCAAACATTAGTAGTCGACACATATTTTAGGATTTTTTACATTTCCCAATGATTACTTGATTTACTATCCAAGTGGACTACGATTGGGAACAGTAACCTGTGGCTAGTGCAGCGAAGGTGTGCGTTTCTACTGACGGTGGTCACGTATTACCAAATATACAGGATTTGACATAAAAAACGTGTGTGGGTCATTTGTGTGTTGACCATTGTCATGTCGACCTTTTGACCCTGTCAATCTTTTGTACCTGTCAACCGTAACCTTCGTCGACCTTTTGTACCCATCAATCTAATGCATGTCGGCAATTTGGTGTGTCAGCCTCTTTAGTGTCTAATTAAATACTGCAAATCTTCTATACCACACGTGTTACTATTTATCTAAAATCTTATGTAGCCTTTTATATTGTTATACCACTTGTTCTCATTTCATTGTCACTATAAACTGTAAGTGACACTTACGGAGATGACATGGACCTCATTGCAAAATTTATGAGAGCGTTGCGAGGACATTAGTTGTAATGAAGACTTTGCTTGGAGAATACTTATAGGATAGACCAGGTCAGTCATTGAATATTGTAGAGAATACAGTATTTGGGCAATACAGATAGTACTTAGGTGCTCATACTACTTTCAGGGGACTGACAAAATGCACAGGTGTTTGGGAAGGGTCTGACTAAGTAACATCTCCCTCCCATCACTAACACGTGTGCTTGCCACAGGCCTCCTAGTGACTAATGTCACCTTAAAGCACTTTCAACCCATATTTTTCGGAACATTATCAGAGAATGCCTAGTTAATGGAAGATTACCCTATAACATAGACATCATCTACCTTTCTGACATTAGCCACAATACAATGTATATTTATAGGAGACATAAGGATCTTTCTCATAAATATCTGCAGGTGTACGACTTCGCACTTACTACAACCTTTCTTCCAGTCATGAAATGGTTAACGTCAGTACAGGTTGAGTATCCCTTATCCAAAATGCTTGGGACCAGAGGTATTTTGGATATCGGATTTGTCCGTATTTTGGAATAATTGCATACCATAATGAGATATCATGGCGATGGGACCTAAATCTAAGTACAGAATGCATTTATGTTACATATACACCTTATACACACAGCCTGAAGGTCATTTTAGCCAATATTTTTAATAACTTTGTGCATTAAACAAAGTTTGTGTACATTGAGCCATCAGATAACAAAGGTTTCACTATCTCACTCTCACTCAAAAAATTCCGTATTTCGGAATATTCCATATTTTGGAATATTTGGATATGGGATACTCAACCTGTATATGTAATGTATGAATAAATCACTTCAAACATAACCCTGTTGCTTCTGCACAAACTCCCCTTAGCAATTAAACAGGCCCGGGGTTTTGAGATTTTGATGCAGTAACTCAAGTGAGCAGGAGGAAACTGCCAGGGAGGGGACCACAGACAACTCTAGGCCTCCCTAACCTTCTCCTCAACGGCACCCAGTCAAATTTAGCTTGTGACTACACGAGCCTGGTTTGGGAACTGGAACACTCTCACAGTATTTACGAATAAAGTCAGATTAGCAATTTTGGCTTCTGCGGGAAATTCAGAAAAATGCTAACCTTATTACCCATGGTCAGTGGAGATTATCACAGTGGGTGACACCAAAGCAGAGTGCAGACCGCTGACAGTGAGGCTCCATTTTTAGCTTCACCATGTTGCGCAAAGCAGTTTGGCGGCGCATAGTCACTCATATCTTCTGTGACAGGTATAGAAATGTGGGGTTTCAGGGAGATTACAAAAAATGGGAGAAAACAGACACATTAAGACTAGGCTGTGTTTGTAAGAAAAAAAAAACATCATCTGCCTTAAGGCTTTCAGATAAATAGAAATGTCTTCTTCGTTAAATAAGAAACACTTTATTTAGCCATGAATAGTCATTTTTAAACCCATGGATCCTTTTCTTCATCATGATCAAGCTTGGATTGATCCCAATTACCTGTCTGACTTCCAAAGTCTCTGTCTCTTGTAATATTACTGTTAAGTTCCCTCATGAAACCAATCAATAGGTTCCATAGTATTCCTGTTCTTCAGTGCCACGCTTCCCACCACCCTTCTTACCAGATCTCTTGATTTTCATCCTTAGAATATTTATTTCAGTCTATTCTTCACCCCATATTGTCTCTCTGGGCCCAGTGAGCGGCCTGTCTCTTTTTCCTCATTCTATGAGTCTTTTATACAGATGGAGCCATGCTAGCGGCGGGTCATCTGTATGCCACATTTCTAATCTTGGCAACTCCATGTCTACTTTCATTTCTGCCCTGGCCATGTCTCATCTCTGCACAACATGGGTACCACCATTGTGCACAATTACTATCCCAAATGTCAATCCTCAGGTTCATTATCTCTCTTTCCAGTTTGGTTATGTTCCCTTTCCATATCTCTCCCAGCATCTTCTTCAGTCCTGGATTTCATACTATGCACTTGAGGCACGTGCCTAGGGTCGCAATTAGCTGGGGGGCGGCACAACAATCCCCCTGCATTAGAGCTTTCCAGTGCCCCAATTCAGCAGCAGCTATTTGGACACAGCACAAACACTACGTCTCCCATGATGCATCAGGGGAAGTCTCTGGAGGTATTGTGTATGCAATTCAGTAGCCTGGAAGAGAAGATTCTTAGCCAGCAAGAGGCCAAAAAAAAAACAGCTGGAGGGAGAGGAGTCTCACCAGAATCCCGGCCACGGGGTGGATAAGCGGGCGTGTAATAATATTTGCCCAGTGTCGGACTGGGGCATGAAGGGCCCACCGGGGGAATGCAGTGATAGGGGCCCATACTTAGGGGTGTGGCCAGCCTACAAAGAGGGTGTGGCCAGCATCCACAGAGGCTTGAAATACACAATAGTCTAGTGCAGTGTAATGCAACATATCTACCATGTATAATACAAGTGCACAGTCTGGAACCTGATCCCTAGAGGAAGGAGTGGGCCCTCAGGCAGTGGGGCCTACCGGTGGTTTCCCTGATAGCCCTGTGGGCCAGTCCAACCCTGATTGTGCCTATTAGTGGCCTAACCCCCTAAATATGCCTTTGATCTCCTTATCCATCTTTGAGCTCTTTTCCCCCCCATACCTAAATTTGTAACACTATGCAGAGATGTTCTCGTGTATACGCTGCAAACAGTTTAGATGAGCAAATATCGCAGCAAATACAGTACCTGACATTTCTCTAACTTGAAAAGTAACAAAATGAGGCCAGTCAGAAAATAATCCAGCCTCTCTCTAACACACATACTGTAGGTGCACAGCTCAGTAATAATTCCACTGTGAGAAATGTCTGCAATTCTGCAGCTCCCTGAACTCACCTCATTTACAGGAACAGAATGCCAAAGAAATCGTCATTGGAATGACAAATATTCCAAGATTATTCTAATGCCCAACATGAGGCTTATTCCAGAGTTTGAAAAGTGAACTGTGCAAATGAAAATTGTTTATTTTCAATTATTTACAACAACAACAACCACACTTACAGTAGGTCTGAATATTGCACTCTGTCAAACAAAATGGCAAATAAGTTCTGGGTTTTGTGAGATGTCTTTTTATTGTATTAATCAACGGCGTATCTATAATGCCTGCAAAGTGTGCAGTGCACACGGGTCCCTGGGCCTAGGGAGCCAACACTGCACTCTCTGCACCCATTTCTTGAATACTTACCCCTCCGGAGTCTCATGTTGCCGCCAGCAGTGCTGCAAAAATCACTAGGCGTGG
Organism: Pseudophryne corroboree; assembly: GCF_028390025.1. NCBI lineage: Eukaryota > Metazoa > Chordata > Amphibia > Anura > Myobatrachidae > Pseudophryne > Pseudophryne corroboree. The sequence goes on along the minus strand of NC_086455.1, from coordinate 140,375,401 downwards.
TGGCTGTTTTCCCGATGTTTTGCCCATGTGCAGTAGGAAAACCACTAGGAAAATGGCCGCTGCGCTATTTCCCCCCAAAACCTGCACACTAGACTCTAGGACAGCTCTAGGATCACCTAGCGTTCCTAGTCTCAGAGTCTACTGCGCTGCTCTCTACAGAAAGGGGGCCCCGGACGGAGACTGCACATATGGAACTGGAATATAAACTTGTGTGAGATTGTATCGCCATGCTTAATGGGAAGTGTTTGCTGGGAGCTTGGACACGTTTCAGGTGGTGGTTGGTGCATGTCCCCTGGCCTGACTCAGAGCAAACCTGATCTTTTCAAAGTTGAGTGATTGCCGGCCGACTGCACGTGCATCAGAGACATGCTGCTCATGTGCCACGACGGTCCTGCAATGGCTGCCGCAGTGAGGATTTATTTGCGATGGGATTAACAGTCAGCAACGGCTTGCAGGAGGTAATGGGTAAGTGGCGGCAAAAACGCAGGCGTTTCATGACCGTTTTTGTCGCGTATCTTGGTCCGCGTCCTTGATCCTGAATGCAGTAATAGTCTCACTTCTGCATGCGACACTGCGCCTTTGTACGCACCCGCTGAAATTTGCAAAGATGCCAGTAGGAGTCTCAATACAAATTCCGATGGCTGCGACATTTGCATATTTTGAAGCATTAGCCCCGTACAAAGTTGCAGATGCCTCAGCCAACATCTCTGAATCTGAGTCTGTTGTACTCTCTTGAAGTAAAGAGGTTTAATTTTCATACTGTTTGAATTTACTGATGGGACCCGAGTCCGTGCACTCCCGCACCCCCTGCCCCCCTTCCCATTACTAGTCAGCACGACAACCGCAACCTCTTTTTCCTGCCCAGCACACATTGCTCTGTTCTGGGCTGCAGTAGGTCCAGGGAGGTTGGTGCAGTCTCTGAATGATCTGACCCTGGCTGAGCTGCCCAGAAATCCTTTCTACAGCCCCTTGATAAGCAAGTGGTGAAAGCGGTTTTCTTGCAGCAAAGTCATCTCCATAACAGCCTCCTAACAGATTTACTGCCCCACCATGACGTCAGTAGAATATTGCCCATAATTATTTACTCTCAATTAGTTATATAGCGCACACATGTTCTGCCAGGGTAGGACTGGGGCCCCTTTTCTGACTCGGCATCATTGTGCTTGCTCACGTGAAAGGGGGCGTGCAGACACTGTACACAGAGGCGTGCTATGAGTCGAGGGGGAGGCATGGTCTTGCGGCATGCCCCCATATTTCTTTGAAGCAGGCACTTTTGGGAGGTGGGGTCAGCAAATGGAGATCCGGAAGCTACGCTGTGTGAGCAGTCCAGCCCACCAGACCATCAGCCTTCCTGGCATTGTTCATCTCCTTAAAATAAAAACTGGCACTTTGAATCCTTTGGTGAAACTGCTGAAAGCTAGAGGGGGTGATTCTGACCTGATCGCACGCAGGTGGTTATTTGCAGTGCTGCGATCAGGTAGTTGTCGCCTACAGGGGAGGGGGTAAACGCTGTGCAGTGCTGCGATCAGGTAATCGTCGCCTACGGGGGAGGGGGTAAACGCTGTGCGGGGGTGCGATCGCTTGTGCAGAGAGCTGCACAAACAAAAGTTTGCGCAGCCTCTGCACAGCTCAGGACTTACTCAGCCGCTGCGATGATCCGGCCAGGAGCTGACGTCAGGAACCCTCCCTCCAAACGGCTGGGCACGCCAGCGTTTTTTTCCGGACACTCCCAAGAAAAGGTCAGTTGACTCCCACAAACAGCCTCTTCCTGTCAATCCTCTTGCGATCGCCGGTGCAATTGCTTTCTTTGTAAAATCCGTCACTGTCCGGCGATCACCATCGCCGGCAGCCAACGCGCCTGCGCATTGCAGTGCATACGTATGCGCAGTTCAGTCCCGATCGCACTGCTGGAAAAAAAGCTAGCGTGCAATCGGGTCTGAATGACCCCCAGAGTGTAATATGTGTAAGAGTGTAATATGCGCAGAAGAGTAACGCGTGTACTGGCTTGCACACTAAGGCCCTCATTCCGAGTTGTTCGCTCGGTAAAAATCTTCGCATCGCAGCGATTTTCCGCTTAATGCGCATGCGCAATGTCCGCACTGCGACTGCGCCAAGTAAATTTGCTATGCACTTAGTAATTTTACTCACGGCTTTTTCATCGGTCTGGCGATCGTAATGTGATTGACAGGAAATGGGTGTTACTGGGCGGAAACAGGCCGTTTTATGGGCGTGTGGAAAAAAACGCTACCGTTTCCGGAAAAAACGCAGGAGTGGCCGGAGAAACGGAGGAGTGTCTGGGCGAACGCTGGGTGTGTTTGTGACGTCAAACCAGGAACGACAAGCACTGAACTGATCGCAGATGCCGAGTAAGTCTGAAGCTACTCAGAAACTGCTACGAGGTGTGTAATCGCAATATTGCGATTGCTTCGTTCGCAATTTTAAGATGCTAAGATTCACTCCCAGTAGGCGGCGGCTTAGCGTGAGCAACTCTGCTAAAATCGCCTTGCGAGCGAACAACTCGGAATGACCTCCTAAGCCCATATGAATAAGCGACAGCATGCGTCATATCTCACTAATGTCACAAGTTACTGATATTGTCATGCATTTTGGTTCAGATGAAATAAGTGTCTGGCTCCACTCTGCGTAGGCGACAGGTAATTAGCAAAATCATACACCACATTAACAAGATTTTCCTTAAATTCTTGTTGCCCTTTTATACAACAGGTTTATAAAAATGACTTAAATGTGCAATTTTGCTATAGCATTAGTTTCCCAGATAAGATTGGTAAAATTAAGGACATGTTGTTCATCACTTTGTGTATCCCTCGTTCAGCTGTTATGTCCTCTCTGTTACATATATTTATCATTTTGCTGGCTAACCTTCTTTTCTACAGTCTATGTGGACATTAAATTCATCTGGAGTAATAACTCCCAGGTCGCGTTCTGGCTGCATTCTGAAAGCCTCAGGTAAGACATTATGCAGACGGAATAAGAATCACCAGGAGTTAAAAATACAGCTTGCCGCAAGCCTGGCTTCTCTATACTGGGTATTAATTTAGTATAACCTCATCTATCAGCTTGCGATGTGCGTCAATAGCCCAAAATTGTCTGGGTAGAAGGGAAACAAATAATGCTACATAAAAACGCCATGTGTACATTATTGTAATTTAATGAAAATCGAATAAATACGTGCTAGTGGATGTACCTACAATAAAACCATACATTACATATTTGGGATTATGGGGGAGCTGGCAATAAAATGTTCTACTTAATTAAACTGTCTTTGTAATTTCCATTTCATCTGCTACTATTCATACAATTGTGCCTAATAACGTTCCTGACAGGCAGATGATACATGTGTGTACAGTACTGTATATACATCACGATGCAGCTATAACAAAGATCTCCTGTTGCAAATTAATTTACTAAAACAGTTTCACCGCAACAGCTGAGTGGTACTACATTTCCCAGGTATACTGGCTGGCAGCGGTAAGAAGAGTCTTACCGCTTCTTAAATAGACTTCCACATGGATGCAACGAGAAACTCAGCAGATACTATATCTGATAGGGTCTTTTTCTAGCAGTTCCCTTTAATAGATAGGAAAGAACAACCCATTTTCCCTTGAGAAAGGGATTTCATATCTGGACAAAGCGGGTCTGTCCCTTCAAAGGAAAGTTGAGAGCTGTGGATCAAATGAAGAAACTCATTACTGCCACTGGCCAAATAAATTCCTAATAATCTGGCACTGCCTCCAGGAAGGCTTCATGCACTATCCCAAGATGGCCACCAACATTGTGCTGGGGCTCGCTTGCCTCTACTGTGTGAGACTACAACAGTGGAAGACAATTGTATATAGGGGGTATACCGCACAGGAGAATATAAAGCTAGATATTTGTAATTACCAAAATACAATAATAAAATAGGAAAAGGCAATTTTTTCCAATGATTGTTATATTTGGTGGTGCACCCTGAGTCAGTAGGAAACGTCTGGCAACAAGGGAGAAAATAAGACTCTTTTGTGGGTGCACTCTTGAATGATTTATAGTATTCAGAATCAGATAGTTAAAAATCTTAAATTTTTATTCGTATCATAAAGTAAAACATCAAATAGTTGGACACATGTTGAAGAAAAACAACACACATGAAAATAATAAGTCAATAGTGCCAATAAATATTGGATAGTAATTGTGAGCTGTCTGGGTTGAATCAAGTTTACAATCAAACAATAAATCCACAAATTTGACTCCAAAGCCTGCCTGAGAAGGAGAGATATATGATATGAGCTCTACACTGGTTACAATTGCTATCAATTGGTGGTTAGTAGGGCATACTGATTGTGTAGGAGGAATGAAAAAGAAGAGAATATGATAGGAAAGATTAATCTGCTGTCAGCGTTAGACATGGAGCATGAATGCCGAAAGTTTCTACTACACCGAGTATTCCTCAAAAGTCTCCTATTTGAGTACTGACTCAGCCCGACACTGATTAGCTTCCAAGATCGTTTGGGTTCGGGCGTTTCCAGTGTGGTATGATAGTAGAAAAAATATGTGCCGATACCTTGTGCTCTAGAATCACTGATGAGAGTTCACGAAAATTTTTGGGGAATAGGAGATGGCGAGGGGCCCTGGGAGGAGTGTATGCTCATATATGTACTCTATGATCAGTGTATATTGTACACAGATTCCAATTTATCACTAAAATTGAATGTTCCCCTGTATCGAATCCCATAACCCACTTGTCTCTGTGTGGTTCTCTTATTTTACTATCTTTCGGGACTCTCACCATTGATTCAGGGTTCTCCCTGTCTAACGATGGCAGCAGATCCCCCCTTATAGCTCTCCTCCCACTATCTACTATCATACCACACTGGAAACGCCCGAACCCAACCGATCTTGGAAGCTAATCAGTGTCGGGCTGAGTCAGTACTCAAATAGGAGACTTTTGAGGAATACTCGGTGTAGTAGAAACTTTCGGCATTCATGCTCCATGTCTAACGCTGACAGCAGATTCATCTTTCCTATCATATTCTCTTCTTTTTCATTCCTCCTACACAATCAGTATGCCCTACTAACCACCAATTGATAGCAATTGTAACCAGTGTAGAGCTCATATCATATATCTCTCCTTCTCAGGCAGGCTTTGGAGTCAAATTTGTGGCTTTATTGTTTGATTGTAAACTTGATTCAACCCAGACAGCTCACAATTACTATCCAATATTTATTGGCACTATTGACTTATTATTTTCATGTGTGTTGTTTTTCTTCAACATGTGTCCAACTACTTGATGTTTTACTTTATGATACGAATAAAAATTTAAGATTTTTAACTATCTGATTCTGAATACTATAAATCATTCAAGAGTGCACCCACAAAAGAGTCTTCTTTTCTCCCTTGTTGCCAACAGTGGAAGCCAGTTGTCTTACACGTAGACCTGCGTTTACCTGCTGAAACATTTCCAGCGTCTTGCACCGCTACCTACATATATTCACCGGATGGTGAGCTGTATGGCACCCACTTAAACTACAGTATGCTCCATCTCCCAGTGCGTATAACAGTGAGTTCAGCCGTACTTGCTTTATCCTCAATAAAACCAACATCGCTGGTTAAGTAACTGGGCTCTTCATACAGTAGTCAGAGTGGGATCAGTATGAAATACCTACAATCAAAACCACGACGATCAAAATACCGACAACAATTGACCAATGGTCAAAATCCCAACAACAATTGACCAATGGTCAAAATTCCGACTACAATTGACCAACGGTCAAAATCCCGACAACAATTGACCAATGGTCAAAATCCCGACAACAATTGACCAACGGTCAAAATCCCGACAAGGTCAGAACACTAACATGGCTGTGCTCGCCATGCTTTGGGCACTGTGCCTCGCTGCGCTCGGCACACTATTATATTCCCCCTCCAGGTCCACTGGGATGGTAAAGTATGAGCAAGTCAGTTTCAATAAAAAAAAATTCATGAAAAACTCATGTCGACTTTTTGACCTGTCGACATTTTAAATTGTGGGTATTTTGACCTTGTCAGTATTTAAAATGTCGGTATTTTGACCATGTTGGGATTTTGACCATCGGTCAATGGTTGTCGGGATTTTGACCATCGGGATTTTGAGTGTAGGTAAATTGGTCATCCGCTGGTGCATGCCTATCTTACTCTGCATTCTCAATACCTGCATACACATAATTTCTAACAAAGAATACTATACTTAAAAAAAACATTAACAACCATTTTAGTGTCAACTAATTCATTTTAATGATGGACATTTATAAAGTAAAGTAAAGTAAAGCATAAGGGAATCCTTGAGTTTGAGAGGAGAATGACAGGCCCAAGTCACTGCAGTAAAGTAAAAGTTGTACGTTGAAGGTCTAATTCTCACTATAAGAGGGAGATTTATCAAAGCTTGGCTATAGATAAAGTGTAGCTGAAGTACCAAACAATCAGCTCCAAACTGTCATGTTACAGGCTGTGTTTGAAAAATGACAGAAGCTGATTAGTTGGTACTTTATCAATCTTCAAGCTTTGTTAAATCTCCCCACTGTGTGTGATCAGTAACTAACTGCTTTATGACAAATTCAGCCTAAACCACCTCCAAAAGAGGAAATGCATTCAGAAAGCAAACTGATTGTTTTCGATCAGTTTTATCTTTATGATCTCTTAACAGGCAATAATGGGCATACAAATGCTATACTGCAGCCATGCTGACGCTAAGTGCTACAGAACTAATTAATCTAACTAAAATAATGGAGATAGGACCTGAAAAGTATTAGAGATGTGCAGTTCAGTTCTTCAGAAACTCAAACTCACCCAAATTTTGCTGATCCAAACCAAAACCTGTTCCGGATCTCTTGAGGATCCAAACAGAACTCCAGTTCAGATATTCCCATGGTTCGGAATTTGGATTTTAAATCTGAATTTTGGGGTTTTGGATCGCAAAAATTACATGATATTAGCTGTTTTTATCGACTTATAATCAATGATTATATATCTTTTATTGATTTTAAACTGAACCGAAATTCGAATCCAAACAACACTTGAGGGTGGTTTTGCCAGAACCAAAACACAATAATGAATTAGAACCAAAATACAGAGGTCCACACATCTCTGTCATGTACGCAGATTAATGAGCACCTACAAGCTGCACAGAGCAGAGGCAGCCATTTTAAGAGTTTCATTTTGTGGAAAGCGCCAAAATAATATTATCATTGTATATTTGAGAACATAAGAAATGCAAGAAGCTATTTTTGGCCTTGAGAAGTGGCCACCTGGCCACCCAACAGTGGAAGAGAGCATGCAAGCAGCCCCATGTTTCATTATACATCATCCCACCTCTAACTCTCCTCCACGTGACGTCAAGGGGACGTGTGAAGATCACACGATCACGCCAGCTGTTACATCCATCACTTGTGTTCTGCCGGGCTTGAAGTGAGCTCGTTTTCACATGAAAGGGAGATGGATAAGGCAGATCAGACTCAACGCTGTCTACGTGTCTGTGAAATACAGTATTTCTGTTGTACTGCTTTTTATCAAGGAGAACTAGAAGTCCATTAAAGGGATTCTAGGTCTTTTCATCCTTCTCCACTCCACCAAGGTGCCAAAAGACAAGCTGCACGTCAGCCATCCGTATGTCCATAGTACAGAGCATGTATTATTGCAGCTGAGCACATGGAATTAGAAAATGTGTTGGTGCATTTGTTGTGGTCAATAAAGCTGTCTAGAAATGTGGAATAACAAGACGTTCCTCAAGCTGTTGGCAGCCCATGCTATAATCCCATCTTGGATAGTGTCATGCACTGCTCGTGTCACCGTCCTATTGATCTCCCATCTGTTCTATTTCTATTTATAACCCTTATGAGTCCGCTTCCCACCCTCCCTTCCCCCGTGTATACCTGTCAGCTTCTCTTCTTCTCCTGTCCTTTCAGCACCTCTTAATCTGTGGGCCGATACAAAAATGTTTCACAAGACCTGGTTGGGTCTCATTCACAAATACTGGAAAAGCTCAATACAGCTACCAGTGCATTCTGGGTAAGTGTTCTAGACTAGTATTCACATAAATATGCTAAACACACATATTTGGATAATGTTGATATTATCCAGAAATTACATTGATCTTGATAATTTCATATAAAGCAAGTTCCAAAGGTATTTTTAGGAATGCACTATACAGGGGCGTCACCGGGTATGGGGATTTCCTTGCGGTGAAAAGGGGTGTGGCTGCACAAAAGGAGTGTGACCGTATAAAGAGGGGCGTGGTCTCACGGGGATCCCACAATCATCACTCCTGGGATTTGCCCAGCATCGGCTTCTTCATCTATGACAGGGGCCGTGTGCTGCAGGAGACTGTCACACTGCAGCACCCAGCTCCTGTCCCTGTGGAGGAGTCGACATTTTGGTGCCACGCCCTCCAAGGGTGATACCAGGATGCAGGCTGAACCCCCTGCACCCCCTTATGACACCACTGGCACTATAGACTGACTTTAATAGTATAATTGCTGCAATTACTGTGCATTATGGGAAGATGTCTGACAGCCATTTTGAATGCGATACATCCCGCCACGCATCGCAAGCATAATGGCATTTATTAACACCGTATGCTTAAAGACAATCACAAAGAACAGTTCTCTCGGTAAGAGCTGTCTTTGTGCAAGGATTTCCAGGTTTAGGCCCCAGTAGTCCTTCTGTGCATGTGTCAAGTCATGCACTCGCTGCAGGGGGTGATGGGAAGGATTCAGATGGATCCTCTCAGTGAGAAACATGGCAAGAAGCCCACAGGCTTCTATAGGGTAACGCCATCTAAATATGGTGTTGGCTACTGCATACAAATTATGGAATGTATCACATTCCGGAGATTGGTGCATATGCGGTAAGCTGCCTAACCTCAGAAACGTCCATTTTCCGAGGTTTAACCATAAATTATGCTTTGATGCATCCCGCCCTACTGTGTATGTTTAACATTACAGCATGATTCCTAACTTTCTATTACCAAACATACTGTAATGGATTGAACATACATGTACATACATAGTACGTGGGACATCAAGGATGACAGTTATAGACAGGTTCACAAGTTTACAGATATACAAATATACATGCAGTAATAACCATTATAAAATGCAGATCTCATAATCATGTAGCGATCACAGAGGACTCCTGCTCGCAGAGCTTATGTTCCAGAGGAATCTGTGGTTTCTATAGGAAACCACCACCAAACGTGATCAGAAAGCTATCTCTAACAGTCAACCATGTTACAGTTCACCTATTATGAAAATGAGCCTAGCAATTCACTAGGGACCAGCCCTGCATGAATGTTAAACAAACCTCATGAATATTACACATAAACAAAGTCAGGAGAATCTATTCGACCTCTCCTGAAATTCAGCTGTATTTCAGGGACATACTGACGGTGAGTAAATTAAAGAATCGTTTTCGATCCGTCAGAAAGGTGGCAACTAAATAGCCACCATTTGAGAATCAGGTGGAACATAAAGGAGCCAATCAGCAAACACTGACTAAATGGTAAATGATGGGCATTGTGGATTCATACATGGCCCAGTGATACCAATGATAGGACAGCTTTTTCAGCTTCATGACCTGAGTGAATTGCCATCAATGAAAGGAGCTTAGCTATGAAATTGCTATGGAAGGAACTTTTAGTTGTCTATAGTAGCAAAACTTTACAAAACAACAGATTTTGCCTTTATAGTTTATATATGAACATCTCAGTCACACAGCTTAGTGCAGATTTAACTCGGCTGTTGTTTAACGCCATAAACCCACCAAACCTCTTAGCTCATACATCATGTAGGTGATAAGGAGAAATAGTAGCGTAGGAGATACTTTGGGGGACCCTTGTACAATCAGCCTCCACCTGAAAACTTCCCCAGGCTGTGTAATCTCTGACGTGGGGACAATGCGGTATATTCAGTGTATGCAGTATTCAATGAACGGGCAATCTGAAAGGATTGGCCGTTCACAATGCCAATCCAACTTTTTTCAAAGTCGGATTGACATTGTCCGAAAGGACACAGACAGGCGCTCTACCGGTGGCTCCCTTCTGCTAGCAGGTCTTTGCGTCCGGGAGATCAGGGAACACCGTGGCTGCAGCAGTGTAGCAGGAGGATGGGGCGCTGCCGCCAGACCTCACAGCTCCAGCAAGCGAGGTTCCGGCTCTGGCACTGAATGTACCTGTCTCCTCCTCTCAGCTCCTCCTCATCCGTCCCGACTCCATCTCCTCTCCCGTCCTCATCACCCGCCCTCCATCTCTTCCTCCTAATCCTCCCCTGTCCCCACACTCCTCAAAACATGTCCCCGCTCCCCGTCTCATCTCCTCAATCCACCTTTTTTTAAAGTCGGATTGAGATTGTCGGAAACAGGGCCAAAACCTGACGGATTTGGGCGCGTTTCCGACAATAGCACGTGGATCCACGGCTATTCCGTCAGGAATTTCATGACTTGTCTGAAAACAACAGCCGGCATTGAATAGATGGAACCCCTTCCGACCTAAACCTGTCGGAAACTGCCGTCTTTCCGACAAGAGGCAGTTTCCGACAAGAATTGAATATACCTCAATGGGTTCTAGGACAAATGTGGGAAAAGGTGAAGGGTGAAGATAGGATTTTGACAGAAAGTTGCTATTTAGGGAAACAGAGAGGAATGTATCCACCCTTGAAGAGAGATACAGTTGAGAAGTTGCTCCAAAGTAACCTATCAGCTAATAACTGTCATTTCAAAGACTGTTCTACATAAATGACAGCTAAAAGCGGATTGGCTGCAACTGAGCACTTCTCCACTGCTTAATACATATCCCCCACAGTATTTTCACAACCTTATGCTGTAGGTACCATGCCAGTAAGGTTTGCAAGGTTTCTGAACAGGTTTAGATCATTATTTGAAAAAGAGGCCCAAAAATCTTGGAGTGTCAAATCTGGCCCATAAATCACAAACTCAATGGACCTGCTCAGTTGCACCCCCCCCCCCACCCCAGGTCCTGTTGATCCCTCAGAATACGTGTAAGCAACAGGCCAGTGAAACCATGCCGCTAGAGTCTCTACCAGCCCCTCAGCCCTGCTGGAATCATTGTAGAGTGATAGGTGCTCAGGATAAATGCCCGGGGGAGGCCAGATGGTGAAATCTATCTCTTCATGACCCACACTTGCTACAAAGAAGGTCCAGCTTCAGTTCTGCAGTTGAGCAGCGATTGATCCCTGTCAAAGAAGAATCAATGTGGCTGACATATGCTGTGGTGTCAGTTTTCCATAGCATTAGTGTGGGCCATGATGTAATAAGTCGATACATTCACAAAAATGTTATGGTAGTGGAATCTGTCAGCTTGCATATGAGAATGGTTCTGCCCCGGGTGTGTGTTTGATCCTGTGTCAATTTTTTCTTTATCTGTGTCCACCACTTTCAGTTTTGGAAATGTATTTGTATATCTGTCCCTATTTTAGTGAGACTGACTACAAGGGCTGAAACAGAGACATCAGGCCATTGGTGTCGGGCCTGGAAAATGGCTGCAATGCTTGATAACAAACATATCAAATTCAATTGGATCATTACCAGCTTCTTCTATATTTGTTATTATATTTATTGAATGAATGAGTACAAGTAATGGGCAAATATATGAGAATTGCTAGATAACAGAATGGCAGTCAACACAGGATATTATTACAAGCATTCAGGTCACAGCAAAACATATTCCAGCAGAATATCAAAAAGCACAATTTCAAAAGGGGAGTCTACTGAATGGTCCAGTGGCAAGAAGAAAAAGGGAGGAGCCATCATCCATGACTGCGCCTACTAACCTACAGCACTGAACATATTTCCTCTCATGCTCTGCCGAATTATAGTAGGCTACAACAAGATGGCCCCTGCTACTGTAGCTTCAGTGGCAGGGGCCAGTTCCATTTACAATGTAAATTTAGTGTCCATATTACTTCAGCTTTCTTTTATCTTTTCACATAACACATTATATATATATTTATATATATATATATATATATATATATCTCAAAATGCCAATAACAAGCTAATAATACAGACATTATCAGCAGGCAATTGGACCAGCCCTATCCATGGTGCAGGAGATTTCTATGTATGCACAGCCCTGTATAGCCTTCAGTTCTGTTGACAAGGCGGTCACCACCCATTTACACCCCTGTCAAGCACAAGTAGAGAAGTGATCAATTTGTGTATAATATTAATCGCCCCATGCAGTCTGAAAACACGCAAGATCCTTTCACAATGTAGATTTGCATTCAACTCCCCATCAGCCCATTTTTGTCAAGAGAGCCATAGAGTGAAAGCTGCAGTTTGTAGCATACTGTTCTTCCGGGGAAAATCAGGACACTGTGTCCATGCCACTACTTACTGTACATAAACATGGGGACACCTTATTGGGGGTGTGGTTATAATACATTGGGACATGTCTCAAACCTTATGAAGTACTTGGTGTCTTAGTCCCCCCCTCCCATTACTTGGCAGTCACAGCAATTTGAACATACTGTAGGTTGTGGCAGTCAGGGTGGCAGGATTAGATGGGAGGTATGGTAAAGTGTGGTTAAGGTCTTAGGTTTTAGGCCTCATTCACTCACAGTGCAGTGATCACCAGCACGGTCTGGCCACAGTTACAGTAATCCACACAACATACATACAGTATCTCACTTCAGTGCTTTATATCTGAAGAAGCCATGAGGGACCACAAACAGGATCTTACTAGTCCACAGGTGTACAGAGCAAATTACCAATGGGCCCTACTGCCTGAGGGCCCCACTCCCTCCTCTAGAGGTCAGGTTCCAATGTATAAATAGTAACCAGATGGACTAGACCAGCAGTTCCCAGGGGTATGCGCCGGACTGCAGAGGGGTGCTTCAAATCGAAGCCGGTAGTGGCAGCTGCGTGACCTGGCGCAGCCGTGCATGGAAGACGCCAGGTCACACCGCTGTGGCTGCATGTAGGAGCCCCCTGAAACATGCGCTATTGCGCTCTGAGGACGCCGAGCACATGCAGCCGCGGCTGAAAGACGGAAGAAAGGCCAGCGGAATGAAAACACAATGCTATCTGCCACTGAAAGTCTGACAAGTCTGACAAGTAATACATATATTGATTGTCAATAATATGTACACAGTTGAGAAATGCAAAATAGATATAGCCTATATAAGGATCTTTTTGGAGTACAGTATAAACGTTATTCACTCTATTATTTACACTGTGTACTGTTCATTAATGGATGGAGGGTGGGGACAAATAGTGTTGATGAGAATATATCTCTGTACCTCCTAGCCATAGTACACAGTGAGAACAGGATACAGTTTGTCCTAGGGACGAGATCTGTGTGTGTTAGTGTGTCTTTTGTGGTCCCTTCCCCTGACCACTCTCCCTGGGTTATACAGTCTGCTATCCAGTGCCGTTTCTTGCCCGCCGCGGCACTACTGCTGCTCTCTGTTTCCCCCCTCTTCCCGAGTGCTCAGCTTGGGGGGCAGAGTTTCGCGGAATGACGCGGTTCGTCGTGATGCAATCGCGTCATTCTGCGAAACTCTGCCCCCCGAGCTGGGTACTCGGGAAGAGGGAGGAGGGGGAGCCAAGCTACAGGAAGGGCCGGCGCGACGAGGGAGAGGCGGGCCGAAGAGCGGGAAGAACCTCTTCAAACGTAAGTCTCTCTCTCTCTCCCCCCCCCCCTCCTCTGCCACCTGCCGTAATGTGTAAAATGTGTAAAATTAAAACGGGGACACTTGCCTGCCTAATGTATAAGATGGGGGCTCTTGCCTGCCTAATGTATAAAATGGGGACACTTGCCTGCCTAATGTATAAAATGGGGACTCTTGCCTGCCTAATGTATAAAATGGGGACTCTTGCCTGCCGTATTGTGTAAAATGGGGACTCTTGCCTTCCGTATTGTGTAAAATGGGGACTCTTGCCTGCCGTATTGTGTAAAATGGGGAGTCTTGCCTGCCGTATTGTGTAAAATGGGGACTCTTGCCTGCCGTAATGTGTGGGGACTCTTGCCTGCCGTAATGTGTAAAATGGGGACTCTTGCCTGCCGTAATGTGTAAAATGGGGACTCTTGCCTGCCGTATTGTGTAAAATGGGGACACTTGCCTGCCGTAATCTGTAAAATTGGGATTTAATGTATCAAGGGCATTGCGGTGTATGGCATAATATAATTTTTCTTATTTTTTTCCTGTGGTTGCCGTGATCTGTCAGCGCAAGGTCAAAAACTGGGGTGTAAGGTAGTCTTTTCAGACGAGGCCACGTCCATTTTAACGAGACACACCCATTTTATTTAGGCCACGCCCCCTTGACGGGAGTGCGCGCATACTTTTTCTTTCTATAGCTATATGGGCGGGGGGGCATTTTTTTATGTCAATGGGGGGGGGGGGGGGGAGAGCATTTTTAAATCTCGCACTGGGAGCCAAATTGTCTAGAAACAGCCCTGCCGCTATCCCACAGTCCCTTTAGGTGAGCAGACATGTACATGTCACAGCCCGTCTCACTCACCTGTGGGTCAGTGAATGTATACACATAATGGAAGTTGCTGAATCAATTTAGAACTTTAATGGCTAGGACGGATGGGTGGGGGGGATTTATGAGAGCTTTTAAAAAAGCTTAATCAAGGGGTGCGGGAGAGAAGAAAGGTTGGGAACCGCTGGACTAGACAATCAATAGGTCGACACCATATGGTCAAAAAGTCAACAGGTAAAAGGAAGACAGTGCTGAAGGTCGACATCACCATGCACGACACACATATGGTTGTTTTTCACATATTTTTCAACTTTTGCTTGGTTTACCATCCACGTGGACTATGACTGGCAACGGTAACCTGTGCGGAGTGCAGCAGTAGCGGAGCGAGGCACCTTACCTGAAGCTTGTCAAGCGAAGCAAAGCCGCGTGAGTATACCTTTGCACTAGTTGTGGTCACAAATGATGAAACACAGAAAATGACACTCCAAAAACATTAAACACTTGTGTCGACCATTTTTGTGTTGATTATTGCCATGATGACCTTTTATCTCTGTCAACCATTTCTACTGTCCCCCTTTTCCAGGTGTTGACCTTTTGACCCTGCCGACCTAATGACTGTCTATCTAATTACAGGTCTTCTATAACACACCCCTAGGGGTCAGTAACTTAGTGCAGCGGATCACAGATCACAAACGGGCTCTCAAGACCCACTTCTTCCCCAAACCCAGCCAAATCTCATCCTAAACCTCTGTTCCACGCTCTCTATGTACCCCATCTGTCTCACCCCTGTCTGTCTACCCCTCCCCTTTAGAATGTAAGCTCTCACGAGCAGGGCCCTCTTCCCTCATGTGCTTACCCTTTTCTTACTTTAATAATCTTCAGCTGCACCACATCCAGCAGTCTTCTGCCACCTGATACTTATTCCAGTGTCATCTGCTAATGTAGCTATGTTTATTTACCCTGTACTTGTCCTATATTGTCGTCAACTGTAAGTTGCTGTTTTCATGTTTGATTATTTGTTTATGTACTCTGTAATTGGGCGCTGCGGAACCCTTGTGGCGCCATATAAATAAAGGATAATAATAATAATAATAATAATAATAATAATAATGGACTTGGGTGCTTGGTCTATTTCTATGGCCTATGAAACTGGGTGATCCTGACCGCTGCCCCCTCCTTTATAAAGCAACCCTGTTCTGTGCATGTCCTCTCAAATGGATAGCCAAGTCTCTCTGTGGTGACTGGCCACACCCCCTCTGGTGACTGGCCACACCCTTAAGCTTGGGCCACTACCACTGCATTCCCTGGGGGGCCCTTCATGCCTATTCTGAACAGAAAGTATATTTGAGATGTAAAGTATCTGTCACCTCCAAACAGTAGGCAACAGCCATTTTTTCAGGCTGTACAATACTCGCAAGAATGCAGCCTATTGATTTACTGTGGACGTCACTAAGGCACAACGAGTGAAGTGTGGCCAGTAAATGACAAGTTGACTGACGTTTGACATGTGATGTGTATCCTGGTACTGTAATTTCAAAGGATGTATTCTCATGAAATATTACTGACTGCACAAACCGGCTGTCCAGCCACCTAAAAACCACACAGGTGTATACAAAATAAACACTAGTATTATTTCATTTCTTCTCCCTAATACAGTGGTAGGAGTAGGAGCCATATACTCAGCACAGGGGCGCTTTAAGGGTTCGGATCCCCTCCTCTCTGCCGGCAGCGCTGAGAGTCTGAGCACAAGAGGGCTCAGACTTTACTGCGCATGGGCAGATCTCCGGGAAAATGGTGCGGCGACCATTTTCCCTGAGATTTCTCTACTGCGCAGAACTCCGTGAAAATGGCCGCTGAGCCATTTTTAACAGTGTTTTAACAGCGCCGCGGATGTTGGCGCTGGACTCCGGAGAGGTGAGTATTTAAAAAATGGGTGCACCCGTTATGGAAACACCAGTGACTCAGCACAGCAGATGAGTGAGAGAAAATACACAGGTAAATGTTTCCTTAAAAAGAAGCAGGGCCGGCTCTTCCATTAGGCAGCTTTAGGCGGCTGCCTAGGGGCACCGGCCCTTGGAGGGCGCCACAGAATTCATCAAGCAATAAAGTGAAGGGTGTCTCTGTACGAGACATCCCCTATTACACTGCACCGGCAGCGGCTGCAGGTCTAATCAGGTACAGCTGCCACTATCAGGCTGCACTGTATAGTGCCTCAGCGCTTCTTCCGTGCTGACACGTGTCACATCAAGTCATGTGGAGGCAGATATAACTATTGCTCCTGAGAGGCGCCCCACGGTCACTCCTCATAGCCCTGATTCACCTCCACCAGGGCCCTGGATCCCGGCTCTCCAGCAGCAAGCAGCACCTGACTACATGTCTGCACCCAGCAGCGTTGCTGTAATGCTGTGGCTGACTGTAGGAAGAACCCTGCCAATAATGAGGGAAAACAACATATGGTAAGTAGCCCATGGGGTTTCTGCAGGACCATAGAGGGTGGTTGGGGGGTGGGGTGGGGAGAGGTTTGCACAGCGCATTGGAGAAACTGGCCTCAGTGTCCTATTGATTCCTAATATGCCACCTAACATTTATACATATTACAATATATCTTTTCATTTTAAACGTCCCTGAGTGTCATCCCTTTTCTCTGTCTATGTATAATGATACCTCTGGGAGGTGGGGGTGTTGCAGATTAGGGGGCGCTAGGCTGAAACTTTGCCTAGGGAGCAGAGATACCTTGCACCGGCCCTGAAAAGAAGTGATTTCTGTAAGAATACAATCTGTTTTACTGTACCGTGTTATTAGAGTATATACATTCGTGGTGACAGGTCCACTTAAAAAAAACAACATACAGTGCAGATTTTTTCCATTAGGACCACTTTAAGCATTTTCCATTTACAGCAGCACATGTGTACCCAGTCGCTGGGGGACTGATGCAAGTCATGTTTGCCCACCGATGCTTCAGTTGTAATGCACAGAAACTCCTTGTCCTGGGCTATTACTGTGATATGACAGACAACATCTGGAAGAAGGCAAAGGGAGGGGCCGAAGCAGCTCCTATTTCCAAGCCATTAATTGCATTTAATGTAGAGTGGAGTACTGCACAGCGGTATATTAAACATCTCCTATGATCCCTTGGGGCAGCTGTGTTGCATTTATGGCTTTTAGTATCAACAAAGGAAGGAAAACAGGCGATGACAAAGAAAACTAATGGACTTTCTGAAGTTGCTGCTTGGCCAGGAAAGCATGGAATCGTTTTCTTCAAGATCAACTCTTACTGGATACGGGTTCGGTGGAGCTTGTATAATGGCCCATGCGGGACAAAACGTCCGCTAAGAACTCAGTGCAGCAGAGCTGGAGATTCTAATTTGCATTTCCTGGCCTGTGGCTAGTAGAGCATCATAGGACGTAACAAGCAGAATAGCTCTATCATAATGCCTTTATAGATATAACTGCAGAAAAATACAATAGCAACTTACAATATGTATACATGTAAAATTGCTATATTCAAAAATGTGAGGGTAGAAAAGTCATGAGGCATACCTTGAAAATGTCTAGTTTTTAGCAGTACTGTCTGGATTAGCAGACCGCAAAAGGGGCAGAATTTTATCCACACGGGGCATTTCTGGGCTCTAATGGGTTGTGTTATATTGGGGGTAGAGTTTGAGCATATCAGGGGCAGGTAAATTTTGGGAGATCCATCCAGATCCATTTGTTTTCTTCAGTCTTCTATGTATTTAGATACGTCTACTAGGACTTCCACCCTCACTTTCAAAATTTCAGTCATTGGGGTAGATGTCTTAACCTGGAGAAGGCATAAGGAAGTGATAAACCAGTGATATGTGCAAGGTGATAAACACACCAGCCAATCAGATCCTAACTGTTGATTTACATATTGGAGCTGATTGGCTGGTGCTTTTATCACCTTGCACATATCACTGGTTTATCACTTCCTTATGCCTTCTCCAGGTTAATACATCTGCCCCATTATTTGGGTTGTGCTGATGGTCTCAGCTCACTGCCTCATTCATCCTGCCTTGCGTGTTCCTTATCTTAGCCAGTGGTGAATTTCCCAGTAGGCACGTGAGGCACCTGCCTAGGGGCAGCATTTGTTGGGGGACGGCTCTTGGATTACTTGTGTTGGTACTGTCAGTCCAAAATTTACCAGTAACTGCTAAATATTTCCACTCTACTTACGGGATCTTGAGTAGATTGTAAAAGGTAGGACTGCACCTGTTTAGTAAATATGCATACATGATAATAAAAACAACAACGAAATAGTTATAGTCATAGTTCATGGCTGTTTTTATTATTATATTAAATTGCCAATCAGCACATGAGGGCTTATAACCAATCAATGAAAATAATAAAATTAGGCAGAGGAGGGCAGCCATTACTGTTGTGCCTATTGGCGCCATGATCCCTAACTCCGCCCATGATCTTAGGAACTACCTTTTTTGTTGACAATTATCTATTTGTGCAATCCCATAAAGATAAATCTATTCATTTCAATCTGTTTACAGAGCACCTGCTTGTTACCCGAAGCTTTACAGAGAACGTTTACTAATTCAAATCGGTCCCTGTCCCACTAGAGCTTACAGTCGAAATTCATGACCAAACCAACACAAACAGTGCTTTGCAGACTGTAGTGGTAAGACTGGAGATAGATACTGAACGTGTGTACTATGTTATACTGACGCTTGGGATCCCGAGCGCAAAAGTGCCCCTTGCTGGCTCGCTGCGCTTGCCACACTACGGGTACGGTGGTGAGCTATGCGCACCACGCTATTTATTCTCCCTCCAGGGGTGTCATGGACACCCCAAGAGGGAGAATGGTTGTCGGTATGCCGGCTGTCGGGATCCCGGCGTCGGTATGCTGAGCGCTAGGATCTCGACAGCCGGCATATTGAATGCCTCCCATACTGAACAGCGGCAGTTGAGCCAGGAGCCAGTGAGATGGATTCTGAGTAGAGAAGTTATTCTGGCAGTGGCTAGCGTGTAAGTCCAGATTTTATACAAGGCACACTATACTCCTATAGGATGAGTGGCCACGTGATCGGAATAATTTGGATCTGGTTGGAGACTATCAGGTGATTGACACCAAAATAGTGGAACCCATGCATCACAAACAGAGGTGGATTTAAGGGTCGGGATACCCCTAGGCACAACATTAATGCCCCCCCCCCCCCAATGTTTGTTATTTTTCTTAGTTTATAATCCCTATTTAGGTTGCGGCCATTATAATAATAAAGCAAGCCATAAGCCATGACATTTCATTGTATTTTTAATTACAGTATGCACACATATTTGCTATATAGGACAGTTTACATGGGTTTACTTGTTGCTTTCTAGGATAGGATAATGCAGGGTGTATCTATGTACAGGTATAGTGATGAGATACAATGGGGCTGTTGGCACTGTGCAAAGGTATTGTGTGTTTTCACTCTGTGCAAGCATAATACAAGTATGGGCAATGTAGAGGCCTACACCTTTCCATCACATCTCCATGTGTGTCTGAGGGGCCATAAAGGGCTGTAATGTGTGCTCACATAGGTAAAATCCAGTGAGGAAGTGTTGCTGGAACTGCAGGTTATGCAGAGTTGAACATAAGCATAAATACGCCTTTCTCCAGATGTATCATTTGTAATAAGCATAGGCAGGTGTAAGTTGCAGTCATGGTGATGATGAGTAGCCAACCAGGCCTAGGGATAGGGCTGGGGGCACCGCAGAATACATACAGTACCAATTTATGGGGGAATATATGCAATGTATTTCTGTACACACAATGGGGGTAATTCCAAGTTGATCGCAGCAAGAATTTTGTTAGTAGTTAGGCAAAACCATGTGCACTGCAGGGGAGGCAGATATAACATGTGCAGAGAGAGTTAGATTTGGGTGTGGTGTGTTCAATCTGCAATCTAATTTGCAGTGTAAAAATAAAGCAGCCAGTATTTACTCTGCACAGAAATAAATAACCCACCCAAATCTAACTCTTTCTGCACATGTTATATCTGCCCCCCCCCCCCTGCAGTGCACATGGTTTTGCCCAACTGCTAACAAAATTCCTGCTGCGATCAACTTGGAATTACCCCCAATGTCAGAGCATATACACCAGCGCTCTCTGCGATTAGCAGAGAGCTGGCTTCCTACAGGAAGCCAGCTCTCTGCTAATCGCAGCCTGGTCTGGCAGTCCCACAGACAAGAAACATCTACCAATGGAACTTCCTGTCCTGCAGGTAGCTGGCAGGTAGGACTTCCAATAGGAAGTCACTGCCAGTCACAGTGTAACCAGTGCAGTTTCACGGACTGCATCTGGCTCACTGAGCTGAGGTGGCAGATTTTATTTGGGGGGAATAATCTGCAACAGAATTATACACCCGATTTATGTCTGACTATGACATCTGGGTCATTTTGTTAAAATTATTGTGCACCCTTCTGAATAAGGAAAATGCAACTCTAAAACGTTATGTTATTACTATCTCACTGCGTAAGAAAAATAGGGGGATGATCAATTGTTTGAAAAATAAGAATTTACTTACCGATAATTCTATTTCTCGTAGTCCGTAGTGGATGCTGGGGACTCCGTCAGGACCATGGGGAATAGCGGGCTCCGCAGGAGACAGGGCACATCTAAAAAGCTTTTTAGGTCACATGGTGTGTACTGGCTCCTCCCCCTATGACCCTCCTCCAAGCCTCAGTTAGGTACTGTGCCCGGACGAGCGTACACAATAAGGAAGGATCTTGAATCCCGGGTAAGACTCATACCAGCCACACCAATCACACCGTACAACTTGTGATCTGAACCCAGTTAACAGTATGATAACAAAACGAAGTAGCCTCTGAAAAAATGGCTCACAACAATAGTAATAACCCGATTTTTGTAACAATAACTATGTACAAGCATTGCAGACAATCCGCACTTGGGATGGGCGCCCAGCATCCACTACGGACTACGAGAAATAGAATTATCGGTAAGTAAATTCTTATTTTCTCTAACGTCCTAGTGGATGCTGGGGACTCCGTCAGGACCATGGGGATTATACCAAAGCTCCCAAACGGGCGGGAGAGTGCGGATGACTCTGCAGCACCGAATGAGAGAACTCCAGGTCCTCTTTAGCCAGAGTATCAAATTTGTAAAATTTTACAAACGTGTTCTCCCCTGACCACGTAGCTGCTCGGCAAAGTTATAATGCCGAGACTCCTCGGGCAGCCGCCCAGGATGAGGCCACC
Source organism: Pseudophryne corroboree (assembly GCF_028390025.1). Classification (NCBI taxonomy): domain Eukaryota; kingdom Metazoa; phylum Chordata; class Amphibia; order Anura; family Myobatrachidae; genus Pseudophryne; species Pseudophryne corroboree. The sequence goes on along the minus strand of NC_086455.1, from coordinate 140,353,704 downwards.
TTCCTTGTGGAATGGGCATCTACATATTTCGGCTGTGGCAGGCCTGCCACAGAATGTGCAAGCTGAATTGTACTACAAATCTAGCGTGCAATAGACTGCTTAGAAGCAGGAGCACCCAGCTTGTTGGGTGCATACAATATAAACAGCAAGTCAGACTTTCTGACTCCAGCCGTCCTAACTATATATATATATATATATATATATTTTTAGGGCCCTGACAACGTCTAGTAACTTGGAGTCCTCCAAGTCCCCAGTAGCCGCAGGCACCACAATAGGTTGTTTCAGGTGACAACGCTGACACCCCTTTAGGAAGAAACTGGAGACGAGTCCCAGTTCTGCCCTGTTCAAATGGAAAATTCTAATATGGGCTTTTGTAAAACAAAACCGCCCATTCTTTTTGACAATCGCCTGGCCGAGGCCAGGACTAACAACAAGGTCACTTTCCATGTGAGATATTGGTCAACAGCATGGTCACTTTCCATGTGAGATATTTCAAATCCACAGATTTGAGCGGTTCAAACCAATATGATTTTAAGGAATCCCAACACTATGTTGAGATCTCACGGTGCCCCTAGAGGCACAAAAGAACTGTATATGGAATACACCCTTTACAATCTGGACTTCAGGAACTGAAGTCAATTTTTTCTGGAAGAAAATCTACAGGGCCGAAATTTAAATCTTAATGAACCCCAATTTGAGACTCAAAACACTCCTGTTTTCAGGAAGTGCAGAATCGACCTAGTTGAATTTCCTTCGTGGAGCCTTCCTGGCCTTACCCACGCAACATATTTTCACCACATGTGGTGATGACGTTGTGCGGTCACCTCCTTCCTGGCTTTGACCAAGGTAGGTATGACCTCTTATGGAATGCCTTTTTCCCTTCAGAATCCGGTATTCAACCGCCATGCCGTCAAACGCAGCCGCGGTAATTCTTGGAAAAGACATGGTACTTGCTGAAGCAAGTCCCTTCTTAGCTCCCCAGGCCCTTAGTCCTCTGTGAGCATCTCTTGAAGCTCCGGGTACCAAGTCCCTCTTGGCCCATCCGGAGCCACTAGTATAGTTCATACTCCTCTATGTCTTATAATTCTCAATACCTTGGTTATGAGAAACAGAGGAGGGAACCCATACACTGACTGGTACACCCACGGTGTTACCAGAACATCCACAGCTATCGCCTAAAGGTCTCATGACCTGGCGGAATACCTGTCCCGTTTTTCGGGCGGGACGCTATCATGTCCACCTTTGGTCTTTGCCAACGGTCCACAATCATGCTGAAAAACTTCCCTATGAAGTTTCCACTCTCCCGGGTGGAGGTCATGCCTGCTGAGGAAGTCTGCTTCCCAGTCGTCCACTCCCGGAAAGAACACTGCTGACAGTGCTATCACATGATTTTCCGCCTAGCGAAAAATCCTTGCAGTTTTGTCACTGCCCTCCTGCTTCTTGTGCCGCCCTTTCTGTTTACGTGGGCGACTGCCGTGATGTTATCCCACTGGATCAATACCGGCTGACCTTGAAGCAGAGGTCTTGCTAAGTTTAGAGCCTTATAAATTTGCTCTAAGCTTATTTATGCAGAGAGAATTCTCCAGACTTAATCACACTTCCCTGGAAATTTTTTCCCTGTGTGACTGTTCTCCAGCCTCTCAGGCTGGCCTCCGTGGTCACCGGCATCCAATCCTGAATGCCAAATCTGCGGCCCTCTAGAAGATGAGCACTCTGTAATCACCACAGGAGAGACACCCTTGTCCTTGGATATAGGGTTATCCGCTGATGCATCTGAGGATGCGATCCGGACCATTTGTCCAGCAGATCCCACCGAAGAGTTCTTGCGGGAAATCTGCCGAATGGAATTGCTTCGTAATAAGCCACCATTTTTACCAGGACTCTTGTGCAATGATGCACTGACACTTTTCCTGGTTTTAGGAGGATCCCGATTAGCTCGGAGAACTCCCTGGCTTTCTCCACTGGGAGAAACACGTTTTTCTGGACTGTGTCCAGAATCATCCCTATGAACAGTAGACGTGTCATCGGAAAAAGCTGCGATTTTGGAATATTTAGAATCCACTCGTGCTGACGTAGAACTACTTAAGATAGTGCTACTCCGACCTCCAACTGTTCTCTGGACCTTGCCCTTATCAGGAAAGCGTCCATGTTTCCTTTTAAGAAAAATCATCCTTCCGGCCATTACCTTGGTAAAGACCCGGGGCGCCGTGGACAACCCAAACGGCAGCGTCTGAACTGATAGTGACAGTTCTGTACCAGGAACCTGAAGTACCCTTGGTGAGAAGGGCAAATTTGGACCTGTAGGTAAGCGTCCCTGATATCCAGTGACACCATATCGTCCCCTTCTTCCTGGTTCGCTATCACTGCTCTGAGTGACTCCATCTTGATTTGAACGCTTGTATGTAAGTGTTCAAATATTTCAGATCTCACCGAGCCGGTTGGCTTCAGTACCACAATATAGTGTGGGATACTACCCCCTTCCATGTTGTAAGAGGGGTACTTTGATTATCACCTGCTGGGAATACAGCCTGTGAATTGTGTGAGGGGGAGATGTCTCGAATTTCCAATGTACACCTGGGATACTACATGTAGGATCCCGGAGTTCCCTTGCGAGTGAGCCCCCTGCGTACTGAAACTCTTGAGATGACCCCCTACCGCACCTGAGTCCGCTTGTACGGCCCCAGCGTTATGCTGCGGACTTGGCAGAAGCTGTGAGGGGCTTCTGTTCCTGGGAATGGGCTGCTTGCTGCAGTCTTCTTCCCTTTCCTCTACCCCTGGGCAGATATGACTGGCCTTTGCCCGCCTGCCCCTATGGGGACGAAAGGACTGAGACTGAAAAGACTGTGTCCTTTTTTGCCGATATGTGATTCGGGGTAACAAAAAGTGGATTTTTCAGCTGTTGCCATGGCCACCAGGTCCGATGGACCGCCCCTTTATACGGCAATACTTCCACATGCCGTCTGGAATCTGCCTCACCTGACCACTGTCGTGTCTTCGTCTGGCAGATATGTAAATCACATTTACTCTTGATGCCAGAATGCAAATATCCCTCTGCGCATCACGCATATATAGAAATGCATCCTTAAAATGCTCTATAGTCAATAAAATCTTGTCCCTGTCAAGGGTATCAAAATTTTCAGTCAGGAAATCCGACCAAGCCCCCTCAGCGCTGCACATCTAGGCTGAGGCGATTGCTGGTCGTAGTATAACACCAGTATGTGTGTATATACTGTCATGATATTTTTCAGCTTCCTATCAGCTGGCTTCTTGAGGGCGGCCGTATCTAGAGACGGTAACGCCATGTTTTTATAAGCGTGTGAGCGCCTTATCCACCCTAAGGTGTGTTTCCCAACTCGCCCTTACTTCTGGCGGGAAAGGGTATACCGCCCATAACTTTCTATCGGAGGAACCCCACGTATCATCACACACTTCATTTAATTTATCTGATTCAGGCAAAACTACAAGTAGTTTATTCACACCCTACAAAATACCCTTATTTGTGGTACTTGTAGTATCAGAAATATGTAACAGCTCCTTCATTGCCCTTAACATGTAACTCGTGGCCCTAAAGGAAAATTACGTATGTTTCTTCACCGTCGACACTGGGGTCAGTGTCCATGTCTGTGTCTGTCGACCGACTGAGGTAAATGGGCGTTTTTACAAGCCCCTGACGGTGTCTGAGACGCCTGGACCGGTACTAATTTGTCCGCCGGCCATCTCATGTCGTCAACCGTCTTGCAGCGTGTTGACATTATCACGTAATTCCATAAGTAGACCATCCATTCCGGTGTCGACTCCCTAGAGAGTGACATCAACATTACAGGCAATTTGCTCCGCCTCCTCACCAACATTTTCCTCATACATGTCGACACACACGTACCGACATACAGCACACACACAGGGAATGCTCTGATAGAGGACAGGACCCACTAGCCCTTTGGGGAGACAGAGGGAGAGTTTGCCAGCACACACCAAAAGCGCTATAATGTATATAACAACCCTAGAAGGTGTTGTTTCTATATATGCGCTCTTAATATATCATTATATCGCCAATTTATGCCCCCCTTCTCTTTTAACCCTGTTTCTGTAGTGCAGTGCAGGGGAGAGTGGGAGCCTTCCTCACCAGCGGAGCTGATCAGGAAAATGGCGCTGAGTGCTGAGGAGAATAAGCTCCGCCCCCTTTTCGGCGGGCTTTTCCTCCCGGTTTTTTAATAACTGGCCTGGGTTAAAATACATACATATAGCCTTAATGGCTATATGTATTTATTTGCCAAATAGGTATTTATATTGCTGCCCAGGGCGCCCCCAGCAGCGCCCTGCACCCTCCGTGACCGTGTCAGTGAGCCGTGTGACAACAATGGCGCACAGCTGCAGTGCTGTGCGCTACCTCTCTGAAGACTGTGAAGTCTTCTGCCGCCTGTTTCCGGACCTCCGTTCCGCCGTCTTTCTTCAGCGTCTGTAAGGGGGATCGGCGGCGCGGCTCCGGGACGAACCCCAGGCTGACCTGTGTTCCGACTCCCTCTGGAGCTCAGTGTCCAGTAGCCTAAGACTTCAATCCTCCTGCACGCAGGTGAGTTGCCAGTCTCTCCCCTAAGTCCCTCGTTGCAGTGATCCTGTCGCCAGCAGGAATCACTGATTAGAAACCTAAAAAAAAACTTTACTAAATAGCTCCTTAAGAGAGCCATCCAGTTTGCACCCTTCTCGGACGGGCACAAAAACCTAACTGAGGCTTGGAGGAGGGTCATAGGGGGAGGAGCCAGTACACACCATGTGACCTAAAAAGCTTTTTAGATGTGCCCTGTCTCCTGCGGAGCCCGCTATTCCCCATGGTCCTGACGGAGTCCCCAGCATCCACTAGGACGTTAGAGAAAGTCAGTTGGGTGTCTGTTTTTTCCTATCTAATAGACAGGAAAAAAAAGACACCCAACTGACTTTTCAAACATTTGAATTCCCCCTATAGTGTCCATGGTACCATCACATGATTATAATCTGTTCTGATCAGTATACATGTATATCTATGTAGGTGATTATGCCATGAGCATTACAGCAGATACACCACAATAATAGAATTATAAAATAGTACACCCATTGCTTTGGTTGCTACCTGGTCAGTGTTTTACCACCATGTACTGTACAGTACAAATTGGACTTGAAGCCAATGCTTGCTATTGGGCAGAAACATAACACAGATTATATTTCTCCAGAGAAAATGACAAAGAAAGCAGGGCACCTGGTAGCATTTATTCCCGCATCTTCAACTTATTAACATCTCCGGCTGAAAAACTAATAACATGTACCGTTGCCATGGATACTGTCAAAATATATCCAATTTTCACTTATTTTTATGAACTGATGATCCTGTGTTGCTGTAGAAAAAATGGCGTGGTCACTGATATACAGCTCTTCCACCTGCAGAAACAATATCCTCAAGGCCAGACGGATAGAACACCCACTTGGTAGACAAAAAGAACTTCTGGACGCCATATTGTTACTATTCATCTATCACATTCCGTAAAACATTACTGAGCCCATATTATAGCATACCAAAGAGAAAGCAGAGTGAGAAACGTACAGTACACCCATCACCTCCTCCAAACAGAAATGGTAATTTTGTAGACTGAACCAATGTCCAAGAGAATTGAGCGTTTCAGTACAGTCCCTGATCCATAACGTGGCTACCGTATACTGTATTTGGGCTCCCATTACTCATAAAAATGAAAACGCCCAAGTGCCCCTGTGTTTGCCTGGGTCATATGGTAAAATCCACCTCATTCTTTGTTTGATAACCAAATTAAACTAAGTAGTTATAGTAACCTATCTATACTTATCCTGTTTTTCTATGTTCCCCAGGAAGCAATGTGTGTGATATTCGCATATCCTAGATGAATAGGTGTAAGCGGTGTGTGTTGTGGGTCAGACAACATTGTAGATAACCAATCAGAGATTGGTTTATTAGTTAGTAGAAAGCAGGTGCATGGTTAAACACTGTGTAGCAGGTACAAGATGCATTAGCTGTAGATGCAGTAAGAAATGTATGGGGTTAATGCTGGATGGTGTAGTATGTACCATGACCTACAGTATATGCACATACTGTATAGACATTGGTGGCAACACGATGTACAATATATACAGGGCCGGTTCTGTGATCTGTGGCGCCCCGGGCAAAATATGGGGGGCGTGGCTTCGATTGGGGGCGTGGTCAGCTCGCTGAAAGAAAAAATAAAAATAAATAAAAACTATACTTACCATCCCCGTTCCTGATCCAGACCCCCTCCGCCGGCGGCGCCGCTCTTCTCCTCTCCTCTGTTCTCTTCGATCTATGGGAGAGACGTTATTACGTCTCTCCCATAGAACAGCATAGACACTAGAGGTCAATTATGACCCCTAGTGTCTGTGCAACTATGCTGTGCGGTGCGCGAGAGGACCTCTGCTGTGCGATGCGCGATGACGTCATCGCGCACCGCACAACTTAGGTCCTCTCCATGAAGGGAAACTAGACGCTACGCGTCTGGTTCCCTTCAAAGCGGGGGGGCACAGCAGGGCACTACGGGGGGCACAGTGGCGGATCTTGCCCTGGTGCGGCGCCCTCCGGATGGCGCCGGCGCCCTCCGGAAGGCGGCGCCCCGGGCAAAAGTACCGCTTGCCCGTGACAAGAACCGCCACTGAATATATACTGTAGGTAGTAGTGGTGACACAGTGGGTCTTGGCTGTATTGTACAGTCTCCATTGTAAGGAGACACTCCTTCTCTAAAATGCACAGAGAACCACACATGTGCAGTAGCACACTTGGTAGGGTCGGAGGTTGCACCTCTAGCGGTTCAGGGTCCTAGTGCCCAGATAGAAGAGGAGACAGTGCGCAGAGTGCTCTCCCTCAATATGGGGAGCATAAATTAAGCATTTTGGGGTTGATTCAATTGTTTGGGGCATCTAAAAATCCCGTCTAAACAGGACTGTTTAGAAGCCCAAGCAATTGTCACAATTCAATTGATACAGTACTTGTGCAGCACATGCACATCTCACATGTTACTCTCAAACAAACAGGGTTTAGCATGTAAAATGGCTAAACCCGTCTAAAGTCCTGTTTTAGGTGTCCAAACTCCCGTTAGGATGCCCAAAGTGCCCACTTTGCGCACATTTCTCCTCGCACCTCAGGAGGCCACGAGAAGAAATATCAACCCCGCGGTTACTGCACGTCTAAATGGAGCAACAATTGCTATGTTTTGTGCACCCTAGTGGCAGCCGTGGGGTAAAACAATTGAATCGCCCCTTGGGGTGAAAAAAAAGTCTTCTAAAAATCATTATAAGAAAAGAAGGTGTTCATAATAGTTCCTCTTTAAGAATAGAAGATTTTGATCCCATTCATCATTTCTAAGGTCTGTACTACTATGTTTTCCCATTCAATTTAGCTTTGGCTCTAAGCCAAATGAATACAACTCTAGAGACCAGTTTCTCTTAATTAGCATGCTGTGTCCTGGGCAATGTATGGTAATTATTGGAAATGAAAGAGTGTGGTATATCTTACAACCTTTGTCTCTTCCACAACTGAAGCAAAATGGTGCAAAATATGAAAAGTAGGGCCTTATTCAGGGGTGATTGCTATGCTGCAAATTTGCAGAGGTCTGTGATCAGACCAGGGAGAGTGAAATCCTACCCTGTGCAAGTGTGCGAATGCATGTGTAAGCTGTGAGAAAATTCCACCAGACAGCGGACACCTGCAAATCCGTTCGCAACTCACTCACCATCTAATGATTTTTCCAGTCTTTGCAGTCTGTGCGTAGCCCACAGTGCGATACAGACAGGCTGATCAGAGCCGGAGCTGACGTCACACATCCGACCTTAAAACGCTTGGGAATACCTGCATTGTTTTTGACACTCCCTGAAAACGGACAGTTACCAACCACAAACGTCCTCTTCCTGTCAATCACCTTGCAAATGCCTTGCGATCGAGTTTTTCGCACCATCCTGTCGCTGTTTGGTGACGTGCCTTTGCATTGCAGTGCATATGCAGTCATTCGAATTCGCACAACAGCGATCAGGTCTGAAGCGGGCCTGTAATTTGTTACTTTTTTAGTAAGTAGGCAAATGTATATATATATATATATATATATATATATTGTAACACTGTAGGGGAACAGGGTGCCATCTCCTTGGGTAGATGGCAGCAAGCAGCAGCTGAGAAATCATACAAGTCCAGTTTGTGGTGCAACTGGCCGCAACCAGTTTTATTAAGCAGAAAATAAAATAAACATCAAAAGAAAATACCTTGCCTGTCTGGCGCTAACTATACACAAGACGTTCCTGACTGTCTCTAAATAAAACACAGAGTTTTCCAGTAAATACTGTATGGCTCACTTGTATAAGGAAGCATGTTTCTCCCACAGAGGTTTTGCAGTTCCTCCCCAGGCAGTTTGCACAGGGTGTAGTATGGCTGACCGGCGGTCTTCTGACCGCCGGTCAGCTTACCGACCCCGGGATCCCACGAGTGGAAATAGTCCCTGTTGGTCGGCATGCCGACCATCGGGATAGTGGGGGTCGGGAGGCTGGAGGAGGTCATGTGACCATCGGTCTCCCGACCGTCGGTCACATGAATACCACCCGTCTGCACACACTGATCAGGATACCAGCCCTATAACACTCTTACACAGCTAAAACCCTGATTAGCCCTCTGTGAGGCCAAAGACCCAAACTGGGCCCAATGTCTGGAACTTGCCCTCTCTCTCTCTCTCTCTCTCTCTCTCTCTCTCTCTCTCTCTCAGGGCCCTTATCCAGCTTTTCCAACAGACTGAAAAGGTTCTAACAAAACAAAACATTTTACTTGAAGTTTTCCTTTTTCTAAAACATGTAAGACAAGAACCTGGGACAAACATACCTGCCCTCAAACAATATTCCAGTGTTCTTGTCAATATATATATATATATATATATATATATATATAAATATGTAATGCTAGGAATTCCCAGGCATACTGCTGTCCAAAATTGTAAAGGATTGACAGGCCCATCGAATATGGAATCCATTCTGGTCCTAATCCTATAATTGAAGTATCACAATGTCCCACTACAGAACAAGTGATTTTTCTATGAACAAAGGTCACTGTGCTCAGAAAAAAAAGCTGGCAGTACTGTATGTAGATTGCATCATTGCTATCAACTTGTCATACAGGACGTGTTTTGTTACACAGGAAGTTTTTGTTATACAGGAAGTGCTGCTGCAGCCATTGCTCAGTGTGACCTGCAGTGAGTAAAGACACACTTCTGCAGCTCTCCAGAGTCCTGTGGATATTTGCACACAGACCACTTTACAGTACTCACCTAAAGTTTACAAGCTAATTCAAGATGTGTAGTAGCTCCCACACACATAAGAGTACAGATTTTTTTTTTACAAGAATTAAAAAATAGACAAAAAATACAACAATGCCATTACTGCACAAAAATACCCTCACTACTATTTCTGTTCCTCACGAAAACAAATTGAGCCCATTCATACTAATATTTCTATAGAATATGACCTTTACCTTCTATTCCACTTGATCAGCAACTTAGACTTTAATGTAAAACTTACAGATTGCTTTTTGCCTATACAGAGGTTGCAGCCAGGACCATCTAGCCAGATGGTACTGGATACTGAAGGGAGTGTGGCTAAATCTGAGAGGTGTGGCCAGACCCCTGCAGAAAATGAATAATGCTAAATACTATGGGGTCTATTCATGAAGCAGTGAAACATGTGGAGAAGTGAACCAGTGGAGAAGTTGCCCATGGCAACCAATCAGCATTGAAATAACATTTACAATTTGCATACTATACAATTGTACAGAGCAGCTGATTGGTTGCCATGGGCAACTTCTCCACAGGATCACTTCTCCACTATTTTCACTGCTTCGTATATAGACCCCTATGTACGGTGCTGGGAAAGCGGCCATTTTTTCCCCTCAGCAGCTGGCCTGGCCCCTCGAAAGGGGTTGGGTAATTAGTATTCCTCCCAGTGCCCTAGGTTGCAGCCCCCTTGTAGTCTGTACAAACATCTATGAGAAGTCAGCCCTCTAGTAGTAACTGGCAACATGCAGTAGCTCAAAGGTCAGCAACATTCTAGTGACTACTGGTTCACCAAAGTGAGTGCGCCCCCTGTGCAGATGATAAGGGTCTTTCCCCTCTAACTACATACGATACTAAATCCACGTCTTTGCTAGCTATAGCACATACAGTAAGTTGCTGCTTTTAGCATAACCCCCACACTTGCATATAGCAATATCTTCTGTACATCCCTATTTATAACACTTTAGCTCTTAATGGCTTTTCTAAAGAAGTAATTTTAAATAAGGTTTGATTAAATTAATGATGCCATTCTATTGACAAACAAGGAGACAAATTACCATATTTTGGGTTTTTCTTTATTGTCCTATAAGACTGATCTCCGTATAAAATGTATCTTTGTTGCTTATAAATCCAGAGCAGAAGGATTGCTAAAAAATGCTTGGTTATCTTTTCCCGTCCTAATGAACTCGGTCATTTTTTTCAGCTGATTGACTCCATCCAATGTCCATCAATCAAGTATCATCACTAGAGGGTCCTTGAGTCTTCCAGACATTCGGATGCCTTTGCACCAGCCTGCTAGACCTTGGCCACCTTCTCAGCTGATTGGCTTTTTCTAATTATCTCCTCACATGCTTCCGCTCCCCTCTGCCTTTTCCTTCTGTGTCCCCATTCTGTCAGAGGGAGGGAGGAAACCTGGGCCTTGGTACTGGCAATTCCAATTTAATCAAGCTGGCTCTGCCTCAGACTCCTAGCTATGTTCAGCTGTTAGTTAACTCCAGCAACTGCCGGCATGACAGAGAGAGACCCGGAGCTTGCGGTCCTGAAAGAGCAGATTTTCTATGTACTCTAAATTAATTTACAGCATCCAGTGTAACCCTGGCCCTCTAGGCAATAGCCAATGCTGTTTACTCATCAATTATGATCCTTATGGGTTTCCAAAAATAGTCATTGTACAGAAAGAATATATACGTGTATAGTGTAATGTAAAATGAAATATAGTTGAATTCTTCTTTTATTGTTTTAGTGATTCACAACAGGCAGGGCTATGGACGACACAATTCGCTGTGAAGTGGGCAGGATCTGGAAAGGTTTTTTTGTTCACCCTCACAGGAGACCTCACCTAAATCCAATAGTCTACCAGACATTGCTGGAGAGTAGGCAAGGGTAGGTCTATGTTTAGATTCCAGCGGGCTGTTACTCTGGGGTCTATTCATAAAGCATACCTCCCAACATGACCCTCTCCAGGAGGGACACAATGCTCTGCTCCTGGACTTTTCTCTTAATTTATGATTGCCGGCACCTGTGTTGAACAGGTTAATGGCCGCGAAAGGTGTTTCAGCACAGGTGATGGCAATCATATAATAAGAGGGAAGTCCAGGAGCAGAGCATTCTGTCCCTCCTGGAGAGGGTCATGTTGGGAGGTATGATAAAGCAGAGAAAAAAATGTTTTTCGGAAAACAGGGCTTTTCTCGGCTTTGAGCTACTCATGAAGTGGATTACCGTAGAGAAGATCCTGGCTTCTCCACCGGCACACCCCGCTACATTTGTATGGTGAGTACGATTCATGAAGGAACGGAAAGCTCTGCTTTCCACATCTCCATGGAGTTCATATTCGCCATCTCAGGATGGCATAGTATTAACTCTAGAGCAATTATGCAGGAAAACTCAATGCTTCCCTACTCTCTCATGGACACCCGTGCTGGCTCGCCCCCTGATCTCTCAGCAGCCACTATAGCCTCCCGAGGCCTCAAATGCCTGCGCATGTGCAGACGGGACCCTCCGGCTGACTCAAAAAACGCAGAGGAGGACCACAGGAGAATAATTCATCACTGGAGCCCTGGATGCCGGTTTGCATCAGCAGAAGGGTAAGTATACATAAATTGCTACATATCTAAGCTATAGATCGCATCAAACTGATGCGACTGATAGTGGTAAGTGACAATTCCCTTAATGTGTTCTACATGAATAGACCACTCTGCCTTGGAGAGAGATAAAATTAAGTATTTGTCCGAAGATCAGCTTCTGTCATTTAAAAGAATGCACTAGATCAGGTAGCCAACTCCAGTCCATGAGAGCTACCATCAGTTAATGTTTTCCAGGTCTCCGCACAGAATCATAAGTGAAGTCATTAGCTCCACCTGTGGATTTTTAAAAATGGGTCAGAGAGTAATGAGTACACCTGTACACCTGCTAGGTCTGGAAAACGTGAACTGTTGCTAGCTCTCGAGGACTGGAGTTGACTACCCCTGCGCTAGATAAATATGAGAAGCTGGTTGGTTACTTTGGCAACCTCTCCTCTTTATCTCTGTCCAAGGCTTGATATATCGGGGTAAATTTACTAAGATGGGAGTTCTGTTTAAGATGGGATGTTGCGCATAGTAACCAATCAGATTCCATGTATTATCTTCTAGAAGGTGCTAGATAAATGAGAAGTAGAATCTGATTGGTTGCTATGGCCAACATCCCATCTTAAATAGAACTCCCATCTTAGTAAATTTACCCCATCTTCTCCAAAGAGAGCAAATCATACGTTTTTTTTCAGCCAAAATCATTTGCTGCCTTCAGTGTTAGTGAACACACAGGCTTCAAAAACATGTGTACAGTTAATAGTTAACATTCTACCCACTTGAACAAATGGATAATGATCCTCACTATTCTTTAGGAAAGGCTTTACCAAGCATGTACTAAAGCAGAACAAAATGCACATTTATGATAATGAAATTTAATTTGGATGATGTAGTTAAGACTCTAAAAATATATGTTCTAGGGCATGGGTTAATCACCAGCTCAGCCAATTCCCGACAGTCTGGATTGCAATGAATCTGCGATGAGTTGAAGACTGATAGTCTAGCAACTATAATGTAAAGGATTTTAAAAATGACTATACTGAGATATTTTTCTGATGCATGGAGATGCAAAATGTATGATTGTTATCTCTATTTAGTTTTTATTTTCACTATTGTTTTTTTTTTTTTTTGCTGCCTATGATAGAGGTGGGTGACAGTCAATGATATCACAAAATGTTGAACAGTGGCACACAAAAGTAATACTGTAGTATCCAATGTGGACAAGCTAACAGATCATGACTGTGTGACGCTGGGGTGTATCCTGCAGTTTATTGCAGCACTATGTTATAGGTGGTCATTCTGAGTTGTTCGCTCTCTAGCAGTTTTTAGCAGCCGTGCAAACGCTATGCTGCCACCCACTGGGAGTGTATTTTAGCTTAGCAGAAGTGCAAACGAAAGGATCACAGAGCGGCTACAAAATAATTTTGTGCAGTTTCAGAGCAGCTTCAGACCTACTCAGCGCTTGCGATCACTTCAGACTATTCAGTTCCAGTTTTGATGTCACGAACATGCCCTGCTTTCGCCCAGCCACGCCTGCGGTTTTTACTGGCACGCCTGCATTTTTTCGAACACTGCCTGAAAACGGTCAGTTGACACCCAGAAACGCCCACTTCCATTCAATCACTCTGCGGCCAGTAGTGCGACTGAAAAGCATCGCTAGACCTTGTGTGAAACTACATTGTTCGTTGTAATAGTACGTCGCGCGTGCGCATTGTGCCGCATACGCATGCGCAGGAGTGCCGATTTTTTGCCTGATCGCTGTGCAGCGAACGAAAGCAGCTAGTGATCAACTCAGAATGACCCCCAGTGTCTTTAACATAAAAGACTCATTTTACTATGGTATTTTTATAGAAAAAATCCCAACCTATCACAATTTTGGAAAAAAATCAGGGTCCAGCGGAACAGTCCTTTGAAATAGGGACTGTTCAGACTAAGGGCCTAATTCAGACCTGATCGCTCCGCTGCTGTTTTTGCAGAGGTCTGCGATCAAATAGCCACTGCCCATTGAGAGTGAAACGCACCCCATGCAAGTGTGCAAATGCATGTGCACGCCGTGCGAAAACTTCACCACACAGCGGACATCTGCAAATCCGTTCGCAACTCACTCACCATCGAATGATTTTTCCAGTCTGTGTGTAGCCCAGGACTTACTCCTATAGTGCGATATAAACAGGCTACTCGGGGGCGGAGCTGACGTCACACACCCGCCCTGACAATGCTTGGGAACGCCTGTGTTTTTTATGGCACGCCAAGAAAATGCCCAGTTACCACCCACAAACTTCCTGTCAATCACTTTGCGTATGCCTAGCGATCAAAATTTTCACACCATTCTGTCACTGTTTGGGCTCGCATGCGCATTGCGGTGCATATGTCTGTGCAGTCATTCAATAATCGGCCGCTGTTTGATTTCGCGCTGTAGCGAACAGGCCTGAATTAAGTCAGGATGGTTGGGTGGAGATTTCTTACTTAAGGTTATTGAACCCCTGAGTAAGCCAATAAGAGTGGCAAAATGCATTGGGGCCTATTCCCACACAGTTGACCACACAAGACAGTTTGCTTCACTATTACTTCCAATCCTAACATTATTGCTCTCTGCCACACCACCTTAACTATCTTTCCTTCTTTCACTCACCCGTCTTTTCTTTTGATCTTACTTTTTCTCCTCTCTACTTTACCCTTTATCCCAATGGCTGATCCCTCTTAAATTACACACATATATCCACCATATAAGTCTACCCCAACACTTGTATAAGACATCACTGTTTCCACTGAAACACACCAATTGATTATAAGCTGTTACACTATATATTTTTTTTTTGTTAAATCAATTTTTCATCTGTATTATTATATTGATATGTGTTATTTCTCAACAGTAATGTTTTGCTCTCTTTCACCTCATAGCAGCCAACACTTCTTCACCAAACCCAGCCAAATCTCATCCTAAACCTCTGTTCCACGCTCTCTATGTACCCCATCTGTGTCACCCCTGTCTGTCTACCCCTCCCCTTTAGAATGTAAGCTCTCACGAGCAGGGCCCTCTTCCCTCATGTGCTTATACTTTTCTTACTTTAATAATCTTCAACTGCACCAAATCCAGCAGTCTTCTGCCACCTGATACTTATTCCAGTGTCATCTGCTGATGTAGCTATGTTTATTTCCCCTCTACTTGTCCTATATTGTAGTCAACTGTAAGTTGCTGTTTTCCTGGTTGATTATTTGTTTATGTACTCTGTAATTGGGCGCTGCGGAACCCTTGTGGCGCCATACAAATAAAGGATAATAATAATAATAATAATAATAATAACACCATCCATCTTCTCAAATCCTACCTTGTGCCCTGATCTATCACTGAGAGTCTCCCAGAGACTGTGTGTCACACCACTATCCAGATCAACAACACGGTGCTCTATGGCTGTGAACAGTGATGTATCATTGTCCTCTATGTGGAATGGATTCTGATATTGTAGTGCACATACAAACCTACTCCCCAACAATTTATGTGCATTAGTGTATCCGAATAATCATTTTTGTCTTTTTTCCAGTGTTTGGAGGCAAATTGTTGACTGTTCCCAGATTTGTGTTCCCACCAGACAGATTGGACGAACAGTATAAATCTTTAAGTGTGTACCCAGCTTTAGGGCGGGATGTACTAAAGGGGGTTTTACTGCATTTTCAAATGTACTAAGACCCTACCGCCGCGTTTTCGCTGTCCAGGGTATCGCCATCTCTGGATGGCGATACCCTATAGAAGCCTATGGGCTTCTTATCGCCAACCGCCGCAACCCGCCGCCTCCGCCGCCCCCGCCGCAGACACCGAACCCCCTCCCCGCCAGCATATCTTCCACCAGGCTGCTCTGGTACCAGAAGGTAATCTCCTCCTTCCCCTAGCAACGCAGCCAGAGGTCCTTCCGGCTGCAGGGTGGAGGAGGAGGCGCAGGGGGCAGCCTGCTGGTTCTTCCCGGTGTCTAGGCAGTGTGAAGATCCCGGGGAGGTGACGGAGACCCCTCGCACACCACCTCACAGGTATCGCGGGGGGCCTCCGTCACCGCATTGCAATATTGATTGCATATATTAGTACATATGCGATTAACATCGCTGCGATAAGCGGCGAGGGGCGGCGATGTACCTTAATACATCCCCCACCCTTAGGCTGCACAGGGGGAGTGGGTACGGGAAAGTTAGGCTGCGGAAGGGGACGGTTAGGGTAAAAATACTTACCAGATCCATCAGAATTTTGACCATTGGGATGCCACTGTCAGCATCCTGTCGGGATTCTGCACCCAAGCCAGTGTGCTATGTAGATGTCACTTAACCTATTGCCGTGCCTTAGTTTACAAAACAGGAAGCTGCATTATAACTAGAGAGGCAAAATCATTTGAAACATGTTTGTAATAAATCTATATTTAAGGAGGTCAAGTATCCTTCTGCAACTCTCTAGTATGCTAGATAGAATTCGTCAATCACCGGCAATGTACAAACTGCTGCTTCTGCATCACACTGCTCAGCCCTGAGCAAACCGAGCAAAATTAAAACACTTCTATTTGAATGTTCAAAGTTCATTTAAGCAGCCTCAATTCCGGGTTATTAAGTTGAAAAAGGATGTTATAGACTGAAATTCCACAGTCTCCGCTATTGCTGTCTAGCTGCCGGGAATGTCGGCTCACATTGGAAGGAATAGTCTGGTATATCCTTCATGGTATGTTTTTATCACTGTAGGATGAAGAGGTATGGGTCGTTAGGTCGACACAACTTAGGTCGAAAGTCATTAGGTCGACCACTATTGGTTGACATGCATTAGGTCGATAGGGTAATTAGGTCAACATGTACTAAGTTGACAGGTCAAAAGGTCGACATGAGTTTTTTTCTACATTTTTTGGTGTCGTTTTCTTCGTAAAGTGACGGGGAACCCCAATTAGTGCACCGTGTTCCCTTTCATGGCTCGCTTCACTCGCCATGCTTTGGGCAAGGTGCCTCGCTCTGCTATCGCGGCGCTCGGCACAGGTTACCGTTCCCAATTGTAGTCCACGTGGCTCGTAAAGTATGAAAAAGTCCACAAATTGATTTTTTTTTTAAAAAAAACTCATGTCGACCTTTTGACCTGTCGACCTAGTACATGTCGATCTAATGGCCATGTCGAGCTAGTGACCCTGTCAACCTAATGCATGTTGACCTATAGTTGTCGACCTAATGACTGTTGACCTAAGTGGTGTAGATCTAATGACCGTATCCCGGATTAAGAAACAAATGTGTATGTGGCATACAAAGTAGAATGTTATGTCAGCAAATGACCTGCAGGCCCCTCCGATGTAAAGGTGTGGTCACTGTTTTTAAATTATCTTATTCTACTGGCCCCTCCCACTGATTTACCCCATCATATCACTGTAGTGAGCATCAGCTGCACTCTGTTATCACCTGAGGACACAGCTGGGAGTCACTAGGTGCCATGGGGTGGCTTTAGTTGTATACCTCCTAGTTGTTGCTATTGCTAACATATCTATTTATTTACTCATCCAAAATAGGATTTATGAGGTGGACATTTCCAGAAATTTGGTAGCTTACAGTGAGCAATCTATAAATTATATTCTGAGTGAACAGAATTGTATTGACAGCAAGGGAAATTGATTTAACATTACATAAGAACTACCAAGGCACACAGACATTACATGCAGTATGAGACAAGAGGGGTAATTCAGAGTTGATCGCAGCAGCAAATTTGTTAGCAGTTGGGCAAAACCATGTGCACAGCAGGGGGGGCAGATATAACATGTACAGAGAGCGTTAGATTTGGGTGGTTTATTTTGTTTCTGTGCAGGGTAAATACTGGCTGCTTTATTTTTACACTGCAATTTAGATTTCAGTTTGAACACACTCCACCCAAATCTAACTCTCTGCACATGTTATATCTGCCTCCCCTGCACATGGGCCCTCATTCCGAGTTGATCGCTCGCAAACTACTTTTTGCAGCCGTGCAAACATATAGTCGCCACCCACAGGGGAGTGTATTTTCCGCTTTGCAAGTGTGCAATCGCATGTGCAGCCGAGCGGGAAAAAAACGTTTTTTGCAGTTTCTGAGTAGCTCTGGACTTACTCAGCCCTTGAGATCACTTCAGCCTGTCCGGTCCCGGAATTGACATCAGACACCCACCCTGCAAACGTCTGGACAGGCCTGCGTTTTCCCTACCACTCCCAGAAAACGGTCAGTTGACACCCATAAATGCCCTCTTCCTGTCAATCGCCTTGCGAACGGCCGTGCGAATGGAATCGACGCTAGGAGCATTGCACAGCAACGATGCTGTTTGTACCTGTACGACGCACGTGCACAGTAGTAACCTGATCACTGCACTGCAAAAATCGGCAGCGTGCGATCAACTCATAATGACCCCCATGGTTTTCCCAGCTGCTAACAAATTTGCTGCTGTGATCAACTCTGAATTACCCCCAAGGTTAACAGCACTTGCTTATAGCACAAGCAATAGATATTTCAGATCAGCACCATGGACAGTTCTCTCTTTACAAGTATGGCAACATTTGCAATGTCACAATGGGGGTAATTCTGAGTTGATTACAGCAGCAAGTTTGTTAGCAGTTGGGCAAAACCGTATGCACTGCAGGGGGGGCAGATATAACATGTGCAGAGAGAGTTAGATTTGGGTGGGTTATTTTGTTTCTGTGCAGGGTAAATACTGGTTGCTTTATGTATACACTGCAATTTAAATTTCAGTTTTTATCCCAAATCTACTCTCTCTGCACATGTTATATCTGCCACACCTGCAGTGCACATGGTTTTGCCCAACTGCTAACAAATTTGCTGCTGTGATCAACTCAGAATTAGGCCCCATGTCAGTCATTTCAGTCTCTCAGGACACAGCTGGGTGTCACAATACCATGCTGAATGTGTCATTAGAATTTACGGATGATGCACAAGATTGAGGAATCATTTGTGATTTATATTTTAACTGAATCAGTATGGATTATTACATAATTATTCTTACTTTCAGTTATTTACTACAATGTTTTAGCTCTGGTTTTTCACAAAAGGAGTCTCACATAAACTAAGATCTGTGGTATTCTGGTGTAGAGTAACAATAAGGCTTTGAGATCTGAAATACAAGTCACTACAGTACATGGCCATCCATAGCTCCAAGGGTCCTGGGCAACTTCCTCATGGAAACCAGAGAATCTGTCTAAGGGGGACATTTACTAAGCAGTGATAAGAGCGGCGAAGTGAGCCAGTGGAGAAGTGACCATGGCAACAAATCAGCACTGAAGTAATATCTATAATTTGCATACTATAAAATGACACAAAGCTGCTGATTGGTTGATGGGGCAACTTCTCCACTGGCTCACTTCTCCACTCTTATCACTGCTTAGTAAATGTCCCCCTAAGTTACACAGTGTCCAACCACAGTACTCTCATCTGTAGAAGGAATTGTTCTTTACTTTAGGATCATTATTCTACAGCTCTGTAAAACTAGATGTATTTGTGGTTATAAAAGAAAGAATGGAGGCTGCGCTAGTAGAGGAAAGAACAATGTAAATCACTCAATGGGTAAGTATAAAAATTTATTATAAAACATAAATTCTTTAAAAAGCAGTAATTCTGTGCAAGATAATGTGCCAAATATATGCAGAAAAAATAAATTTGCCAATGATATGCAAAAGTTGGAGTTTACCCAAAATGTTGGTACAGGATTAATGGAAATTGTTCTCTAGAATCCGTTCCATATTTTGCCCATCAATATGGTGTCCAGTTATGGTCCGGTATGGAGAGTACCTTTTGAGGTACTCTACATCTAAGAGACATTGCACTAATCCTCTAGCGGTATATGGAAACCTTCTATGGACTCTCTTCAGTTACATCTAAAAGGTACTCTCCATACCGGACCATAACTGGACACCATATTGATGGGCAAAATATGGAACGGATTCTAGAGAACAATTTCCATTAATCCTGTACCAACATTTTGGGTAAACTCCAACTTTTGCATATCATTGGCAAATTTATTTTTTCTGCATATATTTGGCACATTATCTTGCACAGAATTACTGCTTTTTAAAGAATTTATGTTTTATAATAAATTTTTATACTTACCCATTGAGTGATTTAAATTGTTCTTTCCTCTACTAGCGCAGCCTCCATTCTTTCTTGTATTCTCCTCTTGGGAGTGACTCCCCTGTAATATTGGCTGCTGCTTAGCTAACCATCTCGTCTCACAGCGCCCGAATACCTTTGGGTACATTTTACCTTATTTTTGTATTTTTGGTTATGTTGTAACCACTGCCACTAGAGCTTACAATCTAATGGTGTGTACACAGGGTGAGATATTTTCTTATGATTTTGACTATATAGTCAAAATCATAAGAAAAGTTAGTGCAGATAGCAAGGTAAAAGTCACCTTGCGATCCCAATTCGATGCCGATGCGCGGTCCCGCACGGTCGGCATCGCAAGCCTAGATAGACTGTGCAGGCAAGTCAATTTTGACTAACTAGTATAAAAGATAGTTAAAATTTACACTTACCCAAAATCGCACACACTCATTATGTGCTTGCGATGCCGACCTGGCCCCTGTTGAATAGTGAGAATCGGGGTTAGCCCGAATCTCACCATATGTATGCGCCTTAACGCCCTACAAAAACACACACAAGAATTGATTTTGCCAGTATCCAATCAGCCTATCAGTATGTTTCTGACTGTAGGAAGAATACAGAATGCCCAAATTATTACCATTATTTTTACCATTCATTTACTACTTAGCACCTGCATATTCCTGTACTTTACAACCGGATATGAGACAGTCATGAAACAAACTGGGTGTTAAGCTAACACAGACGGACAGAGTGGTAAGAGGGTCTTGCTTGAAAGCTTACAATATATAGGAAACTCACACGGGCATGGGAAAAATATAAAATCCATACAAATATTACCATAGGCAGAATATAACCCAAAGATCCCTATATCCAGCAATGCTGATAAATGTGGCATTGTGCCACCCAAACGATAAAGATCAGGTAAAATTTACCTTTCTATTAATCATCCATAGCTCTTACCGATGTTTCTACAATAATATGGTTCTGTAAAGGACTGAAAAGAAACCAGTGATTGGACAAAGGAGCATTAATGAAAACGAGAAGCTTTGTAATAGTTGTTATAAACTCACATTCCATTGCAACACTTAAGCAATAAATACATCACATTCATTAGTCTGCTATTGTATATTACAACCACAGCAGCCCTTGCAAAGCACTGACCACTAAAAGCCATCAGCAGAGGATAATTAGGACATTTAAACATGGAGTAAATGACTATGCTATGTCACCTTGCCTGGCAAATGTTACCTCCAGCAGTGCTGCAGTCAGGACAGGGCTATTGAGGCAGTTGCTGAACAGGTTGCAGTGAGAGGTAGCACTGAATAGTAACCCAACTCTCTGGTGCCAGTTATTTACACACAGACAGAACAGAATATAAGAAGTCTTTGTTCTCTGCTTATTATTCCATCCACCGCTGTCTCCCCTGCGCCCTCTCTATAACCTTGGGCCCGTTGCTGTAATCACAAGTCTCGCTGCCTGTCTGTTTTATGTTACCTGTCTGTGGTTGAACAGAGAGTTTGCAGGAAAAGACTGACAGGAAAGAGAGACGGAATAGGGATAGAAAGACAAAGAAGGAGTAATAGAAAGAGAATTGGGGAGGGGAGATGGGGGTGCAAGGAATGGTAAAATAATGCAGATGATGAAAAGGTCAAGGAGAATGGAAAAAGGTAGTTGGGGGAGACAGTAAATAAGTCTAGTTAACACAAAGACAAAAATAATACAATGAAGTTGTCAAAAAGTATTGGTTGAGCAAACATAAACAGTATAAAAATACAATAGAAATAATACAGAAGTAATAAAACATTGAATCATTTAAAAATGAGATGCAAAAATGGGTAAAATAGCATGTAAAAAAAGAACCAAATTAATACAAATATAAAAAGGGAAACAATACATCTGTGGATACATGAGTCTGATTGCTATTTTGCCAAAATCGTTATTTTGCCAAAATGAAACTCTAAATGGCAGGAGGAGAAAGCCAATATAGTATTATTGACCAGGACAAAAAAAGACTAGCACAGCAGTGTTTGCTCTCCCTTCTGAAAATGAAGTTTTCAAAGCAGGGAAAAAATAGCTACATAGCGATGTGAGGTTGAATTGTCACAGATCTGTGTGAACATAAGTAAAAAAACATATAACATGATAACAATTCATGTTGTAAATAGCACAGTACACTCCGTTGATACAGTAGGTGAGGGATACTAAACATTTTGGTACAGCAGGGGTTAGGATAGGTAGCATTTTGCATTAGTAACAGGACTAGAGAAGGTATGCGGTTAACATACCGCCATACGGGATCCCGGCGATCACAATGCCTACGCCGGGATCCCCGTACAGCGGTACAATGCCAGCGCCACAGGCTTTTCTCCCTCTATGGGTGTCCATGGGAAAATATGCATACTAGTGCTCGCCACTCTGCCGGCATCCTGGTGGCTGTGATGTCGGCATCGAAATAATGACGGCATCCCAGCCATCGGTAACTCATACCAATCCCCTAGAGAATATAGGACAGTGAAAGTACGTATTGCATTTATTTAATCACCATGCTGTCATATACTTTACAGTAACTAATTAGTTAACAATTATTTGTAATATAAATGGTCACTTTTCATTTTTTGTTTTTTAGGAATTACAGGTGTGTCCTTTGCATTTTGCCCAGTAGCGTGATGTACGTGCCAGCACATTGCGGCAGACAAATTGCCACGCACGCGAGTGACTCAGTCCGCCACTTTGTGGCACTGTTTGCACCATGGGATCCTATGGGATCGCGGCTGCAAGCGCACGTGTGTGGCTGCTGACGGGAACTTTTATACGTTATGCATTTCACGGTGTTCCGTGCTGGCAGCCAAGACGCAAAAGGACACGTGTAAATTATTTGTTTCTTAACATTTTAAGGATCATTTTTGTCCAAAGAGGAGTATGACAAAATAATGTATTAAGCCATTAGAATTATCCCATGCTGCTGCCATCACCCACTACTAGATTGGAACAATTACCACAAGCTGACCTCACCCACTACAGTGCACTATATTTAATACGGGTGTAGTATGGTATGCCGGCGGTCGGGCTCCCGGCTACCAGCATACCGGCGCCAGGAGCCCGACCGCCGGCACACCGACAGTGTGGCGAGCGCAAATGAGCCCCTTGCGGCACAGTGGCGCTCTATGCACGCCACACTATTTTATTCTCCCTACAGGGGGGTCGTGGACCCTCACGAGGGAGAATAAGTGTCGATATGCCGGCTGTCGGAATTCCGGCGCCGGTATACTGTGCGCCGGGATCCCGACAGCCGGCATACTGAAGACCACCCTTTAATCCATCTTGCACTCATAGTTAAACATAGAATTTGACGGCAAATAAGAACCACTTGGCCCATCTAGTCTGCCCCTTTTTTTTTTAATCCTTTAGGCAATCTCAACCCTTTTTGAACCTTAATTCTTTGTAAAGATATTCATAAGCTTCATATGCATATATAGTTCACATGTATTCCTCTACTATCTCAAGACATAAACACTATATGAAACTTAATGAAATCATGTATTGAACAGATGTAATTACCCGAAGGTCAAATTGTACTCTAGATAGAATGCATATAATTTATACATTTTCCATTTATCAATGAGTCGAACAATAGTAAAATAGAGAATCCGGAGCGAATGGTTTGGTCTACTGACTCTACTGAGCCCTTCGAGAATAAAAATAGATTTTTTTGTGTGCATAAAATAAAAAATTGAAAACAAGTTAAACAGAGGGTGAATATCAGTGGAAAAGAGAAGGAGGACATGAAATTAGATGAAGACTAAACAGAGAATAGAACGTATGAATAAGGAATATTGCTATTGTCAAGCAGATCATATGAAAGAGTCCAGAGAAAAAGTATGAGCTGTACTATATTTTGCACTGCTCAAGAAACACATACTGCAAACTGTGAACTGAGAGGATCAAGTGTAAGGTGGAAGACAGTGACGAATAGGTGCAGATTGCAGAGAGAAGGAGGTTATACAATTTACAGAAGGGACACAGGAAAAGAGAATGGATTGGGCAGACAGCGCATATGTATGGAGAGAGGGGGAATACAATTCTTTTTAGTTGATTCAATCACAGAAAAAAAGCACATCAAATTAAATAGGCTGGAGAGAAATGCGCTATGCTGGTAATGCAATGGTTAGCACAATGACACGGATGAAATATTGTGCGAGCTGTGAGGAAAAGATGGGGGCGGTGAGAAGATTTGCATACAGGCACTAGTCTGGTGACTTGGAATAGACTTCAGGTGAGAGCTGGCAGGGAGTGAGGAGGTGGGAGTGGTGCAAAGTGATGAAGGATGTAAACAATAGATGTTTCATTCTTCATCTCTGGGACTACACATTTCCCTTATCTCCTGGTTCCTGTAAGAATTCATCTGGCTTTCTATCTTCTAGCTCCCTAGATAGCTTTTCAGAGGACTACTGGAATAACATGCTATTCAGAGAACTCCTGTGGCAGTAAAAACCAGAGATAATAAATTCTTGGACCAAGAGTGTCATGATTTCCTTGATAAAAGGATCACGTGTTCAACTTCAAACCCACATTGGAGAAAATGTATGGAGGATCATCGACACTGCATATCCTGCTATAAGTAAACACATTCCTTGCTCATGTGTAATAATCACTTATAGTTACGCTGGCCACATACATGCAGATTTATCTGATTTACTAGTGAACACGCAGACCCGGAGCCATTTTAAGAATCACTGCTCAGTTTGGTCACTTATGGTATGCAGATGGCATGGGTTTGTTGCTGCTGTTGGTAGTGAGGGGAGGATAATTGCATAGGTCAGAGAATGAAACGCACGAAAGAGGAAAAGGGCCCTGCACGTGAGATCTTACAATCTTTAGGGGAGGGACATACAGACAGGGTGACACAGAGGGGAGAGACAGTGCGCGAGCAGCAAAGAGTGGAGGTTTAGTTTGAGAGTATGATGGCTTTAGTAAAGAAGTGGGTTTTGAGAGCCCATCTGAAATTTTAGATAGAGGTAGAGAGTCTGATAGAGAAAAAGAGGGGGTTGCAGAAGTGGAGGGCAGCATGGGCATAGTCTTGGATTTGGCAGTGGGAGGTAATCAGTTGGCAGGAGAGGCCTGAGTGGTGGCAGAGCAAAGGGGTGGGCGGGCAGGTGTGTGGATGGATATGCACTTGGAGATGTAGGAGATGTAGGATATGTGAGGGTTTTATAGGTAAATGTGAATATTTGGAAATGAATTCTGTAGAAGGCCAATGTAGGGTCTAGTAAAGAAGGGTGGAATAAGTGGTTCATTGGTGAGGTAGAAGTGATGAGCAGCAGCATTGATGAAAGATTGAGGTGGAGAAAGGCAGGAGTCAGGGAGGACATATACGAGATTACAGCAGTTCATTCTAGAAATGACCAGTAAATGGATGAGGGGTTTTGTTGGAAAGTTTCTGATGCCGGAGATATTTTGAAGGTGAAAGCATCAAGACTGGGAGAGGGACTGAGTGTTGGGTTTGAAGGAGGGGCAGAGGTAAGAATAACTCCAAGATGGCGGACTTGTGGGATAGAAAAGATGGTGAGGATGTTGATGGATAATTGACAATGGTGTCAATTGATAATAGTGGTGGGAAAATGATCCCCTCAGTCTCAGGGTGGGATGTGCTAAAGTCAAAATGCTGACAAGTTTTGTCACATTTCCCATATGTACCAAGCTCTGGAAAGCAATACTTTCCAGAACTTGGACCCCGTTAGGCAATGCAATCTATAGATGATATTACCTAATAGAAGCCTATGAGCTTCTTATTGCATTCTGTCCTGATAGGGATCCAATCTGATCTTTCCCAGTGTACCCCATTGTGTGCGCACCATCCGGTGCATGGGCAGAAGTACTGCTGGGGCATAAACATGTAAGTTCCATCATTGCAAAGGCTAATAAGGTGTTATCATGCATAAAATGGGGTATGGAGACAAGGGATGAGAGTGTAATCCTGCCTCTGTATAAATCATTGGTGCGACCACACCTGGAATATTGTGTACAGTTTTGGGCACCATACTATAAAAAAGATATCTTGGAACTCGAAAGGGTTCAGAGGCGAGCCACCAAACTGATTAAGGGGTTAGAGGCATTGGACTATGAGGAAAGACTTAAAAGGCTTGATATGTTTACACTGGAAAAGAGGCGACTGAGAGGGGACATCATTAATATTTATAAATACATTAAGGGACAATACAAGGATCTATCAAATGATTTGTTTACCAAAAAAACACTACATAGGACACGAGGACACCCACTGAGGTTAGAGGAGAAAAAATTCCATACCCAACGGGGAAAAGGATTCTTTACAGTAAGAGCAGTAAGGATTTGGAATTCTCTTCCACAGAAGGTAGCAATGGTGGACACAATCAATAAGTTTAAAAATGGATTAGATAAATTCCTAGCTGAAAAAAATATCCAGGGATACAGCATTTAATTAATATTTA
Source organism: Pseudophryne corroboree (assembly GCF_028390025.1). Classification (NCBI taxonomy): domain Eukaryota; kingdom Metazoa; phylum Chordata; class Amphibia; order Anura; family Myobatrachidae; genus Pseudophryne; species Pseudophryne corroboree. Next base: position 140,327,270 of record NC_086455.1, on the reverse strand, counting down.
AAGAAAAAAATATTAAATTAAATAATGTAATGTACAATAGGTTGAAATTGATGGACATTTGTCTTTTTTCAACCTCAACAACTATGTATGTAACTATTGTATTAGACAGCAAGAGACAAGAGTGAGGAGACAAGGGAAGAGGTCAGGAAAGGAGAGGTAGAGTGTCATCAGCATAGAGATGTTATTGGAGGCCAAAAGAACTGATGAGTTCACTTAAGAGTAAGTATAAAGGGACCAGAGAAGGGAACCAAGAATCAAACCTACGAAACCATAAGAAGACATAGAGAAGGAGCATAATGTAGTGACATGCAGACCAAGGGAGTGAAGGATTTGCAGAAGGATATGGTGGCTCACAGTGTCAAAAGTGGCAGAAAGGTCAAGGAGAATAATTAGAGAATAATGGCCCTTGAATTCGGCAGCAAGAAGGTCATTACATACTGTACTTCTACTGTGCTATCATTTATCAATTACATTGTAAAAATGGCCCAATTAGTTGCTATGGGCAACTTTTCCACTTGTCATCTTTAATACAAATATGTTTTCATAAATCTCTGCTGCAGTCATGCTAAACAACCCTCTTGGCACACCAGGTCGCATGAGAATCTTCTATCGGTGGGAGTCTCAGTTGCAACGCACAAGCAGACTCTGTGGATTAATTTTATATATGACACTTGTACAGTATTATCTGTGTGCGACTGAGTCTCTGAATTTGTATACGAAGTGCTACAATGCAGCAGCCTCAGCATTTTTCCAACACAAGTTCTGTTCTGTTCCATATACAGTTTCAGTCACACACAATATACAAGTGTCATATCAAATTAATCAGCACAGTCTCCTTGTGCATTCTTGTTGCAGTGAAAAAAGAGGCCTGACGTTAGCAGAGTTGCGCTGGATCTGACATCACACTCATGCCAGACACCTCACGCTGCATGGCGTATTGAGGCTAGATCTATGAGGATGCAGCTGTACATTTCCATCTTAGTCATCTGACACTAAGGCATATTACTGCACTAGGGATGGTCTGTCAATGTAAATAACCACACACACAGGCTGAAAGCAGTAATTATTCCTGTTATCTCCCAGGAGGGCCGCTATCAGGGGGGACTGCAGTATCAGCCTGGGGCTCTATTCAGCTTGCATCGCCGATGCGATCGCATTGGGATGATTGTTGGTCCAATGCACATGTGCAGGTCCCGTTCTGGCAATCGCATTGATGTGAACGCTGCCCGATTGGCAGGCAGAGACTTTCGCAGGTTGGTCAGGGACGGTGATGCTGCATTGTGGAGGTGCGGCGTCTGAAATGGGGGCTAGTTCGGGGCAACCGCGTGACGCCACACAGGAAAATGGCAGCAGCCCGACTGCCTTCGAAGCTAGGCTGAGCAGGCAGAGGGGCTTCCCTAATTCAGTGATGCAATTACAATTAAATTGCGATCGCATCGCTGGCTGTCATTAGCGTGCTAAAATAGCAAAACTGCAACTGAAGCTGAATCATGTCCCTGGACACAGCGGTGGCCCGCTTCTGCAGCTTCGAACAAGGATACAGTATATGTATAGAAATGTCCTCAACAAAATGGCCACTACCATGGGGGAGACAAAAAACAACAATATGGACAAACAAATATATAGGAACAAAAGTGAGCATGACAATCAACATAACTCAGAGAGAAGTCAGCATTATGTCTGCAGGATGATGGCAGACTAAGTAGCACACTGGGAAGCTTCAGCTGCCAGCGGTGAGGCAGGGCTAAGGTATCTATATGTGTGAGAGGGAGGAGGTTAGGACAGGAGCATATATGTGTGAGAGGTAGGTGGCTAGGGTGTGTGTGTGTGTGTGAGCGGTAGGTGGCTGGGGCAGGGCTGGGTAATGTATGTGAGAGGGAGGTTGTTGGGGTGAGTGTGTGTGTATGTGTGTGAGTGAGTGAGGTGGAGCTGCCATAAGGGTATTTATGTATCATATTGAGGTGGCTGAGGCAGGGCTAGAGTATCATATAATTTAGATGGTAGAATGACATGTTATAAATAATAACAGCCACCCCGTCAGGCCGAGCTTTGACAATTGAAAAATAGACAAAAAAAATTGGTTATGTACCAGTTGATGCCCCACCCCCACTGTAACTCCACCCACAGGGGGCTGCCTATTTTAGAAGTCCTGGGCTCCACAATTTCTGATGGCATCCCTGTTTCCCAGCATGTTCCAGAATGACCCAGGCATCGTGTTTGCTTTTAGGTCCATGATCAGTAGCTGGGTGTGGCCAACTTTTCACTAAATTGTTGACACTGCTGTGTGCGTGGTCAATTCATAAACCATCTTGATTAATCATTATCTAACCAGAATGCTTATTATCCCAATATGAATAAAGACGGCGCCTCAGTGATATCACTACTTCTTATAGGCCCTACACACTGGCCGACATCACTCAAAGATATGAACGATCTCGTTCATTAATGAACGAGATACCATTCATATCTTTGAGTGTGGAGGCACCATCGATGAACGATGCGCGGCCCCGCGCTCGTTCATCGCTGGTGCCCCGTCGGCTGTGCATGCAGGCCAATATGGACGATCTCATCCCTATTTGCCTGCACTGCTACGGAGCCGGGTGACAGGTGAAGTGAAGAAACTTCACTCCCCCCGTCACTGCCCCCCCCGCCGCTTGGTCGCCCGTCGGCCGTATCCGCCGTCGGGCAGCTCGGCGGCGGATCGGCCAATGTGTACTGCTCATAAGTGTTTTGAATTTGCATTTTTAAATATATATTATACACAGTTTTCCTATATATGGAATTAATATTCAAAGATAAATACATACTGCTCTAAACATAACAATTTCCACAATATAAACCCTCTGCAAACCCGTCATTGAAGGGCTGGATAGTAGAATGCTTCCCTATAATATTACTAAACAAAATCTATTTATTTTAACCAGCATGGGCTCTCGGAGATGACTATCTTGCTTCATATGCCGACTTGTCCTTGGTAGAAGTACAAGCTGGATTTGCAAGCTGTCATGGATGAATCAATAATTTACAACCACAAGCAGAAAGCTGCAAAACATTTTTTTCTTTATTTTGTATCATGGCACAGATAGACAGAAACAATATTAATACCATTTTATACATTGATTGCACCATCAATCCACGGGTTTCACGCCAAATGCTCTGCTCTTAAGTGTGGACTAGAACGTAATAAATGAGGACAGGCTATGCTGCCCGGGTACTCAGGGAGATGTAACACGTGTTAGCACGTACGCCTTGTACAGCTGGGTGATACATATCGTTAGGACTACTGCAAGAAAGTGCCTCAAGCAATCTAGTTGTGGTCTGTAATATGAGACTGGCATGGTATGCCAGGAACTGTAGCTCAATCAGGGCCGGCAACAGGAATCTTGGGGCCAGGTACAGTGATACCTTTGGGGCCCCCTCAGATTATATATAATCCATTTTTACCATGGGGAAAGACCAGAGCCGGATTAAGGGGGGGGGGGAGCCCGGGGGGTACGTACCCCGGACCCCCCTTTCCAAAAGGATACCCCCTGCCACACCGCAGATCGGATCTCTCCTCCGATCCGATCTGTGGTGCTGTGCTCCCCGGCTCCCGGCCCCACTTCATTCATACATTATTGGACAGCTGAGCCGTCGCTCAGCTGTCCTGTCTGTGTGGCCGCTGCTGCAGTGGGGACTGGAGTGCAGGGCAGGAGGTCCACGTGTGCTGCTTGGGGAGGCAAGTTTTACTAAGCTGCTGCATATATATATATATATATATATATATTCATCTGCCTTCTTTTTATTAGGGGCCCCACTGTCTTAAGTGCCCCGGGCCCCCCATGGTCTCAATCCGGCTCTGGGAAAGACTCACCTGTGCTGCACTCCCCAGTACCTAGATCCGAACACCGCACAGAAGGTACCGTGCGGCCCTCACACCCCACCACAAAAGGCCTGCGCAGGACTCGAGAATCCTGGCCAGGGGAGCTGCTGCCATGTCCCATAAATTAGCTGTACCCAGAAGAGCTGGTCCACACTCACGCCACACAGTGACTGTGTGTGAGAGGCTCCTGTCACTCTGCCTACAGCTCGCTGCCCTATTTGAACAAGATGGCTCACATCACTGCCGGGCACTAAGTGGCATATCCTTGGGGCCCCTCTGAGTCTTGGGGACCGGTGCAGGTATCCCCTTTGACCCCCCCTGTCGCTGGCCATGAGCTCAATTGCTGTAGTTCTTACAGTCTGGGGCTGGACCTCCATTTCCAGGTCTGCCATCAGGCAGCTGCCGAGAGTGCCAGGTTCTGGGTGGTACGGGGGGCAGAAGCAGCCCTGAATCTGCTTATAACAAAATTAGGGATAACTCTGAATAAACTTAATGCAGATGGCTACTGTTGAACGTCTGAGATGCTACCTCCATACTTTCACCTGAGGCTGGAAAGTGGGTATTGGTGTGTGGCTTGGGGGAGGGGGGTACGCTGAAATTTTGCTAGGGTGCTGGGAAACCTTGCACCGGCCCTGCCCGTTTCCCTCCTTGAAGGGGTAAACATTGCATCACATATATGTATATAGAGTGCATACCTTAGATATTTATTTGGTGTGTAGTAAAGTGTAAATTTACAAAAGTTTCTAAAAATGAAAAGAGGTGATGTTGCCCATAGCAACCAATCAGAATCTCTCATTTTCTAGAATGCAATAGAGAAATGACAGATGGAATCTGATTGGTTGCTACTGTATGGGCAACATCACCTCTTTTCCTTTTTTGACGCTGTAGTAAATTTACCCCTAATAGTCATATTTATCAATTATCGGGATTTAGACCTGATAATTACTGTATAAGTTCGTTAACACTGCTATTCTCTGCAGTAACAAATGATGTACCGCCCAGATGTATTAAAATACACACTCAGGGACAGGGCCTCTGAACGAGGCCTGAAGTGAAGTGATCGCTAATGCATTCACGTCACTTCTCTATCAGGACATTGGAGCGTGTGTGGTCTGCTCACCATGCATGTGCTCCGGCCATTGCCAGAAGGGTTCTTATGGAACTTCTTCCGGTAATTTCTGCAGAGTGTAGCCCACAGACCACAGAGGCTAATGTTATCTATAGACATGAAGACATGCGTATCATTGCATCAGCATTGTATTAGCATACTATCTGCATTCTCAATGTAGACCAGAAGTGGACTTGAGCAGAAAGGCAGAGTAAGTCCATCTCAACACAGTCACCAATGGTCTTATATTTTCCGGGACAGCCCACATTGTACATAGGTGTACTGAAGTTAATTTTTTACCAAACCAATTTCCCAAATTCACGTGAGAGATCCGCAGCAAAATGCCCCTGACTACTGAATGAAAGTGTTAAGCAATAAAGCTTCTGGCCTGTAATAGCGCATGTTGGCAGATCCAGATTACCAATGGGGAGAAATGGAACTGGCTATACACACACAGCACCGGTCACGCCTTCTCTCATCCCACAAAAGGCCCTTCAACATTTTCAGGTCCCGGCCCTATGTGACCCTTAATCGGTAATTCATGTTGGGATCAGGAGCTATCTAACACTATGGCCACTAAAAAACCTACTTGCTAGATTACATATACAGGGGAAGATTGATCAAAAATTGGAGAGAGATAAAGTTGAGAAGTTGTTCAGTCAGCTTCTAACTGATTGGTAAGGACAACTTACTCCCCCACAGTGTTTAATCTTCGTTTGTCAACACTGTATAGATATACAGTTTGCGCTGATGTCCTGTTGTGTACAGTAACCGGTGATTCATATAAAATATGCTCCCCAAGACGTTGTATCCCCTTCTGATTACAGAGTTACAGGCACATTACTATACCACTTGCCTATGCATCGCCTTCTCTCCATGTTCTCACCTAATGTCCCATAAACCCATCACGTTTATCCCTATCAGTGGTGATATTGTCTCTGCATATTTCCTATATCTTCCAGACTCCCCTCTTGCTCCATGTAATCACAACTTATAAGCAAACCACTCAGGAGCTGTCAAAGTGTCAGCTTCATTTAGAGTGTGAGCGGCATGACAGATGTGACATCGGCCTGATGCGTTTTATACGTCTCCACAGAAATGCATAACAGCAGCCAATGTGCTGCAAGTTACGGGAGAACTTACGGAGAAATCCGGGTTTAAAGAGCGTCAGAAAGTGTCTCAGACTTGTCAGTAAGGAGCCTATCTCTAAGTCATCTCCATTGCTGGAGGGGTGAGAGACAGCTATGTACCTCCACAACCAGGGCCCAAAAGAAAAATTAATCCTGATTCATGCCCCTTACGTTATTTGTCAATTTTCCTCCTTATACGAATGCCCCTTACACATTATGCACCACACCGTAATGCCCCTTACACATTATGCCACACACCATAATGCCCCTTACACATTATGCCACACACTGTAATGCCCCTTACACATTATGCCACACACCGTAATGCCCCTTACACAGTATGCCACTCACTGTAATGCCGCTTATACATTACGCCACACACCGTAATGCCCCTTACACAGTATGCCACTCACTGTAATGCCGCTTATACATTATGCCACACACCGTAATGCCCCTAACACATGACAGCCTCATACTTACCAGGCTGGGAGGCTGCTTTTTATCCAGGTGTTCTTGTTTGCAGCTGCCCTGCTTGCCACTTCCTTCTACTGTTCATTGTCAGGGGTTTTTTGTGCCCTGTCATGCTTACTGTCAAGTGGTCCCGGCACTTCTTTGTACTGACCAGACTCAATCTCCCAGAATCCCCGGCCACTGCAGGCTGATCGCAGGGATTATTGCAAATGTAGTTTTAGCTTCTTGCTCCCCCGTCAACTCTGCAGTACTGCACAACTGGGAGAGGAGGTGGTGGCTGTGAGTCCCATGTTTCCCAGCTGATGGTGGTGGAAGGGTTGTGCACATGAGAGGGACAATCACCACCAAGAGACTTTGGATTGTCATGACCCTTCCAACAACTGCTTACCCCCCCCAAGGTTTAGACAAGATGGAGCCCTTGGGGAAACATGACTGCATAGGTCGGTTCCTGCTCACTAACATGTGAAGAGGGAGAAGTGGGCATACATAGTAGTACTACATTACAGAATATAAACTACAAAGAAACACAAGGACATGTCTTCCGGGTCCTGGCTGTCACGTGAGAAGGTCCGGAGGAGCAGCATTCCAGTGAGTTTTCTTCCCCTTAGCCCTAACCCTAATCCCTACCCTTAACCCTTCCCTAGTGTCTAACTCTAACCTCTCCCCACAGCCTAACCATCAGCATTTTAGGACTGTCACCATTTTACATGGTGACATGTCATATGTGGACACTGTGAACAAGTCAACATTCTGAGGTTGATAACATATTGCCTGTTGACATGTGGTGTCAACATTATGACATCGTTCCACCATGTGACAGGACCCCCATGCTACCAGCTCCAGTTTATATCCATATGTACTGTATCTTCTCAATTTATAGAACTGATGGCAAACCAAAAAGCTAGAATAGCCCTCCACAAACTTGAGGGCTAATATAGTCTATGGGAAACATTTGGGTCACAGGTTGTTGGCCACCAAAGTTGCAGACTTTAAACTATCAAAACATTTAACACATCTCCACCTTTTTCAAACTATTATACAAGTCTTGTGCCTCCATGGGCTTTTCAACTCACACTTATTAGAGCTATTGTATTCTGTGGAAACTCTCTATTCATCCAGCCCTTCTAATTACTGCCTTGTCTTTCAGTAGCTCTTCGCTTCAAAGCTACTTGAATGTACGGTAGACAATTGGCAAATCCAGGAATCTCTGCTCGCGCCTACTTGACCCTGAGCAATCTAGCACTGCTCTCAGCGTTTCAGAGGGCTTGCACACAATGGTTACATCTGTGCTGGTAATCTCAAGGATTCATAATGTATTTCTGTTATTTAATGTAGGTTTCTATTAAGGGATAAAAATAACATTAGTAAAAATAACAGCTATAGAAAACATTAACGAAAAAGTTCTAAATCCATAAAAAAAAGCCTCTTGGACGGTTGAAGTACAATAGTAAAATCTGTGGCATATACTGTAGCTATATAAGTAAATGTAATACAATTATATAAGTGCCAGATGTGGATATGTCTTATTGGTGTGAAATCTAGGACGGTGACAATAGGCACCAGGGGAATAGAGACACACAGTGGAGCAGATGAACTGTATTAACCTGGAGAAGGCATAAGGAAGTGATAAACCAGTGATAAATGCAAGGTGATAAACACACCAGCCAATCAGATCCCATATGTAAATTAACAGTTAGAAGCTGATTGGCTGGTGCATTATCACCTTGCACTTAACACTGCTTTATCACTGGTTTATCACTTCCTTATGCCTTCTACAGGTTAATACATCTAAATCATTGATCCTTAACCAGCCTTCCAGGTTTACTGGTAGAACAGTAGCAACAGTGATGACAGCTATAGTGGTAGCGGGACCAATCAATAGTGGTAATACAATGGTAACGAATACTCACAGGATCAGTGGGGTCAGGGAGCTGCACATGTGCAGTAGCACTCCTGGAGGCCATCTTGGTAAAGGTGCCTGTCCGAATTCAATACAGGAGAAGGACACAGCATAGGCGCGTACTCCTCTCCAACAGAAGACAATATGTGACAAACAGTGTGGGCCTTATGCTGTATATGCATAGAAATATAACAGAACTCATAATTCTGCGTAACACGTGAACAAAGATCTTATATTCAATTCCCATAGCGGCACTAACTGTGTGGTGTTTATATATTCTCCTGGTGCTTGCATGGGGTTCCTCCCGGCACTCTAGTTTCCTCCCACAATCTAAAACTATACAGATGTGTCCATTTATATTTGCAACTGCATGCATACCATGAGAGAGTGCCCTCCGGCGAGTGCATGCGTTGCGCTAACACCCACATTCCCATAGGATAGTGCGGACGGTGCCGCAGCATGGCATACTGAGTCATCCGCGCGCGCAGGAATTCACCAGCCGTGATGCGTGAGCATGATGTCACGCTGCCGGCAAAGATGTAAGCGGACACATCTGTACTGATAGATTACTTGGCCTCTGTCAAAACCCCCAAAAATGAACACTGGTGTATTTGTGTGAATCTGTACATGTGTGTAACCTCCATCCACATAATGGGAGTTACAGGAAAAAAGTAGAGTACATATACAGTATGTACTGTATAATATAAAGTAATGTTTATTATTAAAAGATGTATATTACATGTCTTATTGTTCAAATATACATAAGAAATGTACACGAGCAGAGAAGGTACCAGAGACTTTTCTAGAAACTCCCTGTGCAGTTAGAAATAACTGCCATGAGCCCTGAGCAGGGGGGAGGCGCCTGCAACAGGCATCAGTTGAGGAGATTGTAGAGGTACCTGAGGAGAGCGGTACCTCAGGAGCTGAGGAGAGGATTTTACCTCATGTGAGAGACGGAGTTCGTGCTCTCAGGAGAGGAGACAGGTCCTGTATGTAAAGAGACAGGACCCTTGCAGCTTGAGGCAGCGGGAGAAGGAGCAGCAGTATAGGCGGCAGCACTGACAAGTATCAGTGACAGCCAGAACAGTGCTCAGAGGACAAGGGTGTGGAGAGGCATCAGCATTCACGTGCCTGCATTTCCCTTCTAGAGGAGGCTGTACAGTAAGTTGTGGGAGCTACACAGCTAATTAATGGAGATGACCAGTGCTGCATAAAGGAGAGGTCTGTACGAACTCACTGCACATCTCACACATCCGGAGACAGATAGTAACGGGGTGGCCAGCGGTTACCTGTTTTTACCAGCAGAATTCAGGAGGCTTATAACTTGTGACTGAGCCAGCACATTGTGACAGGTTTATACACTACGCTGCTGCACAGCCTGCATATAGCCCTCCACTAACTAACGGGGCTTCCAGCCACCTGTAACACAGGACAGAAGGCATAGACAGGGCTGCACCTTACAGTAATACGAAAAGAAGGGGAAACAGCTGATCTAGTTATCACCAGAAGTGAAGCAAAGAACTTACGGTATACTAGGTGCTTCACAGCAACTTTATTAGATACATTTTATTTCCAAAGACAAATCCGTGGGACTACATTAAACTACATCAGGAGCCATACGACGACAGTCCATCTAACGAGGAACCTATTTCAGTCAGGAAAGGGAGTGGAGAGCTCATTAAATATACAAATAATATATATGCATATATATGACCTACTAATTTCATATCTGAGAACCAAGTATATTCGGCATGATAATTACCAGTCCAAACATAAGTAACTGACCAAGTAAAAATGAGCTTGACATGTGGTAAGAAATGTAACCACTTACAGTATGTCTCCATGACTGAAAGAAATTTAGGATGATTTCTCCTACAAGGGAGGTGATATATATATATACTGAAGATGTGTTAATGTTGTAAACGTGTAAGGGAAAAACTGTACCTGTTGTAAACTAGACATAGCAGTAAATTCATGCAATAGTTGTACGTAGATATATACTTTAACCTGGTTTAACCACATTGGACAGCACTGAGTTACTGAGGTTGACCCTTGGATATAGAAATGTAGGTTGCTGTTGTGTAATATAATTCTATTGCCTTATTTCCTCAGTCCTATCCAAATTTAAAGGATTGTACCCACATTGTGTTGAAAGCTTTCATATATGTATACAGTTGTATCTATCTTTCACTTACTGAGGGTTTCATGTGGGTATGGTGAAACAGGGGAGTCTTAACCAAAGGATTTTAATAAATATATTCATGAAAATACAAGAGAGATTGCAAGTGATTATATATGTAACAATATATATTAAATGTAATATACATAGTATCTTGGCATTAAGGTAAACAATATTCATTGTTGGGTTTTCCCAAGTAGGCCCCATGATATATAAATACTTGGGTGGAGGCACTTCGTTTTAAAGGTAGCTCATTTGTTAAATTTGTAACTCATTAGCCTGGTTATACGAAGAGTGGGTTACATGTGGTAGGGAATATAGGAGATGATTGAGAGATGGACGCAGCCGCGCGCCTGTGCGCACCCATCTGGTCTGTGCACCCGCACTGGCTGAAGCGCGCGTCCCTTCAACTGCGGCCGCACAGTACAAATAAACAGACATTTCACAATTTAAGCAATAGATTGATCAGTAAGGGCCTTCCTACAATTAATATGATCTGACCAAAATCGACTGGCTCATTCTGGCCTGTGTCCAGTTGGAGTACCTGTCATGTACGATAATAGGCTCCACTGTGATCTGCCCGCTCAGTCCAAGCACTGAACATTTGGTTACCTATGAGTGTATATGGGCCAGGGCTGATATAGAGCTGGTATAGAGTCTCCACCTGCAGTCAGAATTCAAATGGCACTGCTAATACATACTTGCCGACATCCTAATGTCCTTATCCGGGACGGAGCAGGCAGGACTGCACAGCAGGTGTTGGTTCAGGGAGCGTAACGATGCACAAGAGGCGGTATGGGGGCATGGCACGTGACGCAGTGTGAGAGGGAGCGGCTGCCTGTTTGCATCATCGTAGCCGTGCTCCATGCTATACAATGCCAAGATTGCTGACATGGGGGCAGATGTATTAACCTGGAGAAGGCATAAGGAAGTGATAAACCAGTGATATGTGCAAGGTGATAGAGGCACCAGCCAATCAGCTCCATTATGTAAATTAACAGTAAGAATTTGATTGGCTGGTGCCTTTATCACCTTGCACATATCACTGGTTTATCACTTCCTTATGCCTTCTCCGGTTTATTACATCTGCCCCATTGTACAGTAGGGGGCGTGGCTATAATGATGCGATCTGACATCCACACCGCCAACTTCCATTGGTAAATGGGCGGCCGGCTATAGGTGGCAGCCAGCTCTCGGAGATTTGCACACTTTTCCAGGTGGCCGGGAGCACCATACGATTTTCGTGAGGCTTCCGTCAGTTCCAGGAGGGTAGGTTTGGTCTTAACCTAAATGGCCGCAAAAATTGCTGTTTGTAAGCCTAGATTTCGAATACACCTTAGGTAGTGATCTCCCAGCCAAGAAAGTACTGCCTTTGTATTTACTTCAGTATAATAATTTTTTTTACCCTTTCCCTTCAGGACTCTCTTTTCTTGAAATTTTAGAAAGCCAAAGAACTCAAGGTTCCTCACACAATAGCGGAATAAAATATAACCAAGGCAAGTTATTGAAAGCCGGGTGGAATTGTATTATGGTGACAAAACAGGAGGTGGTGCATTTTTAGGGGATCTGAATAGAATTACTATGCGGCAAGCCTGTTAATAACTGGCCTCCATTATGAGAAATGTGAATGAGCTGTAACAGATACAAAGCTACCAGATCTAGGCAAGGAAGGTTTTAGGGGCAAGAAAAGTCATATTATTACATTTATTACTAATCTTATGAGGTATGCCAACATCAATGTAGCAAAGACAAAGATACAGCAATAGTTTTAAGATACTCTATAAGGACACACTATTTGTAGAAAATGCCATTTTCCTGGCAGACATTTGTATATACACTGAATTCAGAGCACTATACAGGTCAGAGCTGACATAGAGTCTCCACCGGCAGAATATTTCCATGTTATATGATGTGTGATGCAGACAGGGTTGCACACAGGTGCGGCACTGCACCTAGCTTAAATATATACAAATCAAAGACATTTACTCATTGTAAACAAAATGTGTGACTGACCTTTGGTTCAAATGCATTTTTTTCTTTTCTTCCTGACTTTCCCTTCCTCCCCTTTTTGTTGTACGTCATTTTGCCGACTTTGTGAGTGGTTGGCGGGAAAGAATGGCATTCAGGCAGCCATCTTGCTGCACTGGTGAGGTGCGCTCCCCTTCATTACACTGACTAGGTTGGTTTCACCCTATTTATTTGCAGTTCCAACGGGCCGGTGGGCATTGTATGCGTTATTGCTGTAGGAGTCGGAGACCTCTCACTTCTCTGCCATTGGCTCTTGCAGATGTTGTTCAAAGTGAATTTGCATTAAGTGAAGTGGACCCACTGATTAGCTGGCCGTTTTGTCTTCTGTCACCATTATATTTTATTTAAATCATAAAGATGACCAATTTCATGCTTGTGTCTCATGAATAGATAAATAATGACATGAGACATAAGTAGTGTCAAATGGGTTGGGTATGAAATACCGGCAGGCGGCAGCCCAAAAGAAGGCCAATGGCCAGAATCCCAACACATCCTGGTAAATATTTTTACTCTACTCCCTACCCTAACCCTAATAGTCCAATTACACAGGTTCAGGTGGATGCATATCATCCACCTGAACCTCAAAGCACAGAAATTGAGCTACACGCCCACTTGAGACTTGGTTACTGCCAAGGAGTTTCCTACAAAGGTTTATTTCACATTAGGCTCTGTCTGTGTTTGAGGTGTGACTTGGACAGAACTACTGTACTTGCTACTCTGGGAGCACTGTGTTTCTGCGGATGTGTCCAATTCAGAAACAGGCTCTTAGATGATAGTGGGTATTAGGCCATGGTTTTTGGGCTGTGCTTGGTACAATCCCAGTGGCGTGTGGTGGGCACATGGCTGGTTAGGTGTTATGTGAATGTCTGGTTGTGTTTATATGGCACAGTCCTTGTGGTAGGTGGTGGGAACAGAGTTGATGATTACGTCATATTTGTCTATTTTTGTGGAATGGCTGAGAGGCTTGTGAAAATCAGGTGGCGCTCCCGGCCACCCAGAAGAGTGGGCAGGTCTCCTGGAGCTAGCCACCACTTACCAAGAAAAAGTGGGCGGTCCAGGTGGCCGATGCCACAAATCACGATGAACTGCAACATCGTGGGCAATCCCCCCACTTCATAATGCTGGTAATCACAACACTGTGTAGCAGGGGGTTGGGGCCAGGATAACACAATTGGGTCAACATTTCCACTGGCCCACTTTACCACAACATGCCCTGTCAACCTGGTTGATAAAGTGGAAAGGGATAATGTGATCTATGTACTAAGCCTTGGAGAGATAAAAGTGTACGGAGATAACGTACCAATCAGTCAACTCCTAACTGCGTTAGGAGCTGATTGGCTGGAACTTTATCTCCGTCCAGTGATTGGTGCTTGTGTGATTACTGGGTATATAGATTCTATGTGAGTGTGTTCTTTGCAAGCATTGGAGCTCTAGTATTAATTCTACTTAAAATGAAATGCATTTGTTGCATATAAAAGAAATGGTTTACAGTAAAGGTACAGGCTATAAGTGTGCTGTGTACCTTACATAAAACAGTAGTATTTGCCATTTTTCCCATCCAGAACACGTCGAGTCTTGCATACTGTATGACGGAAATCCTGTATGCTACTGTATACATGTGGGTTCCGGTATGAATGGTTGACCATGTTATGGTCGACAGTCATTAGGTCGACCACTATTGGTTGACATTGACATGGTCGACATGGACACATGGTCGACACATGAAAATGGTCGACACATGAAAGGTCGACACATGAAAAGGTCGAAATGAGTGTTTTTTACTTTTTTTGGTGTCGTTTTTTGCGTAAAGTGACTGGGAACCCCAATTAGTGCACCGCTTCGCTCGCCATGCTTCGGGCATGGTGCCTTCACTCCGCTACCGCTTCGCTCGGCACAGATTACCGTTCCAATCGTAGTCCACATGGATCGTAAAGTATGGAAAAGTTCCCCAAAAGAAAAAAAAGTTAAAAATATCATGCTGACCTTTTCATGTGTCGACCTTTCATGTGTCGACCATTTTCATGTGTCGACCATGTGTCCATGTCGACCATGTCAATGTCGACCAATAGTGGTCGACCTAATGACTGTCGACCATAACATGGTCGACCATGTGAACGGATACCATACATGTGTGCGCTTTGGTTTAGACAGAGTCACTTCAGCCTCATAGTTTCCAAATGTCACTGTTCCTACCTTCTAGGGACAGTTAAAATGTTTCTGTACTACCCACTATTTGTACTTATTAATTGCACAATCATTTCACATACAAATATAGAAGGCAATTTCCATTAATTATTTTAATTCTCTTGGCTTCATGAATTAATATTTACAAAAGATGACTATTTACAAGACAAATAATGACATTACAATTAAGTTTAATGAAGACGTCATTCTGGAGAGTTCAGTGCATTAAGCTGCACTTTGGACCTTAAAGTAAGGATTGCAATTTCTTCTAAAAAGCAGTTACTGCGATCAAATGGTTGCCGCCCAGACATAGAGAAAAAACGTTTATGTATGATGTGTGTAGATGTTGCCCAGCAGCGAAGTCATCCAGGAATTTATTTTTAAATGTTAGCCGCTATATAAACAGACTACTTAAAATGATATGACAGTGGACATACAGGCATATGACAGGTGCTTCACTTATTGGTGTTCATTCCGAGTAGTTCACTCGCTAGCATTTTTTAGCAGCCGTGCAAACGCTATGCCGCCTCGCACCGGAAGTGTATTTTAGCTTAGCAGAAGTGCGAACGAAAGGATCGCAGAGCGGCTACAAAATAATTTTGTGCAGTTTCAGAGTAGCTTCAGACCTACTCAGCGCTAGCGATCACTTCAGACTATTCAGTTCTTGTTTTGACATCACGAACACGCCCTGCGTTCACCCAGCCACGCCTGCGTTTTTCCTGGCATGCCTGCGTTTTTCCGAACACTCCCTGAAAACGGTCATTGGACACCCAGAAACGCCCTCTTCCTGTCAATCACTCTGCGGCCAGCAGTGCGACTGAAAAGCTTCGCTAGGCCTTGTGTGAAACTACATAGTTCGTTGTAATAGTACAACGCGCGTGTGCATTGCGCCGCATACGCATGCGCAGAAGTGCCGTTTTTTTGCCTGATCGATGCGCAGCGAACGAAAGCAGCTAGTGATCAACTCAGAATGACCCCCATTGTACAGAATAATTAAGGTGGTGGCTTTCATGTTTTCTTTATAATAAGATACACATTTAATGAGTTGTAGCCCGGCTGTAACCAGCAGCCTTTGGTCTGTCACCAGAGAAAACCTGATTTTTCTGCATAATTCTCTGGTGAGAACAAGAGCTGCTTTACTGTATGGTATCTGGATGTTAGGTCTCACGGATAAGGGTGACAGTCAATAGGTAGACCAAGAATGGTCGATTTGCATTGGGTCAACATGGACAGAAGGTTGACGTGGCAATGGTCGACACATGAAAAGGTCGACATTGCTTTTTAAAAAGCGTTTTCATTTTTTTTACTTTTTTCATACTTTACGATCCACGGGGACTGTTATTGGGAATAGAAACCTGCCCAAAGCATGGCGAGCAAACGCGGAACACTAATTGGGGTTCCACGTCACTTTATGGAGTAAATGACACCCCAAAAAAAATCATGTCAGCATTATTTGCGTCAACATTTTTGTCATGTCGACATTTTTCATGTGTCAACCTTGTGCATGTCAACCTTTTGCTGGTTGACCTAGACAGCCTTACCCGTACTGTACTTGGCTAAGATAAACTCAAAAAGGATGTAGTCATTAAGTTATGATGTCAACATTAGGGTTTAGCTGTGGAATGGGAGGGATAGGTACTAGTGGGAGGTTAGGGTTAGCCAATGGGGGGGTAGTATTAGGTACTAGAAAGAGGGTTAGGCTTCGGATGCGGGATGGGAGGGATAGGCTCTAGGGAGAGGTATGGGTTAGGCCATGGGGGAGGTTAGACCGTGGATGGGTAGTTTTAGGTACAGTACTAGAAAGAGGTTTAGGCTTAGGATGCCGGATGGGAGGGATAGGTACTAGTGGGAGGTTAGGGTTAGTCAATAGGGGGAGGTAGTTTTAGGTACTAGAAAGAGGGTTAGGCTTCGGATGTGGGATGGGAGGGATAGGCTCTAGGGAGAGGTTTGGGTTAGGCCATGGGGGAGGTTAGGGTTAGGAACTAGTAGGAGGATTAGCGCTAAGGGGAGAAAACTCACTCTGCCACGGGTCTACACTGGAAGTTACACTGGTGCCGCTGCAGCCGTCAGGAGCAAGTAAGGCACTGCTGGGCCAATAGGGATGATATGTCTACATTCTAACATGTCAACATTTCATCATAGTCTTCATGATGAAGGTTGACATGGGAAGTGTCGACTTTATGACCATGTTGATATCTTATACTACACCTAACTCCAATACCAGCAATGAAATTCTATCAATAGCACTGCACAGCGCACAGTGCTTATGCATTCGCTATCACATTTCTCACAGAAGTAGGTTCATTTGGGAGTCCCCATCTCTATTCTAGACCAGAGCATAGATTTTGATCCAGGGAATATCCATCCTACCCCCTCGGTAGTACCACACGGGGTAGGATGCAGATCCCTGGGGGACAAAGTATGAAACCTTCTAAAGACTGGACAAGTGGAGAAGTTAGCCACAGCAACTTCCAGCCAGCATTTATCAGATACTTTCTATAAAATGATAAGAAGAAATTGATTAGTTGCTTTGGGCAATTTCTCTACTCTGTAGAAGGGTTGATACATCTTATGTAAGTCCCTCAAACACTCCACTTTACCTTCTTACACTTATATCAGGTGGACCCATCAAGAACAGGTAGGCCCTTTTTAACCACTTGCCTAGCATGGTCTCATCTGATGTGACCAGTAAGTAAACCCACTGTGGCAGTCCCTCTGCTTCCTGGTTACCTCCCCCCTGTGGTTGCCTTTCGGGCAGCCCATCAGCACCCCCTCCCTACCCCGTGGCTGCAGGCATTAGCAGCCACTGGGCAATGTTAAAATGCAGCCCCTGACCTTTTCTCTTGTCCCCTGGAGACTACATGGAGCAGCTCATGCTAAAAATACGAAGTCACAATGTTCCAACCACTGATGGTCGTGATGCTCCGACCATCGATATTTGTACCAATGATTTGTTTTTTTTAAATGATCGGTATGCTGTGCTGCCTCTGCCTGTAAAACCATCACAATTAAGTTGCTGCCAGCTTGGGCTCCTCCCCTTCATAAAGCGTATGGCTAGTCCATATCAGATGCCTCTAAAGTCCTGACAGGTGAACAGCATTGAGGTACGTAGCCTCACTCTCACCTCCCACACCGCAAATCTCCATCCTCGACCCCCACCCACCACCACGACCCTGCGGTGCTTAGACCCCCCCCCCCCTCCCCAAACATAAGCACACACCTCTGCGGTGCTTAATAACAAAGGGCCTTCTGCTCTGATGCAGGGGTGTATAGTAGGAAATCTGCCACTGCCTGGTCCCGTTAATCGGATTATCCTGTAAACATGATAGACAATGCGGGTCATTCCGAGTTGATCGCTCTCTAGCAGTTTTTAGCAGCTGTACAAACGCTAAGCCGCCTCCCACTGGGAGTGTATTTTAGCTTAGCAGAAGTGCGAACGAAAGGATCGCAGAGCGGCTACAAAAAAATTTTGTGCAGTTTCAGAGTAGCTCCAGACCTATTCAGCGCTTGCGATCACTTCCGACCATTCAGTTCCTGTTTTGACGTCACAAACACGCCCTGCGTTCGCCCAGCCACGCCTGCGTTTTTTCTGGCACGCCTGCATTTTTCCGAACACTCCCTAAAAACGGTCAGTTGACACCCAGAAACGCCCCCCTTCATATCAATCACTGTGCGGCCAGCAACGCGACTGAAAAGCTTTGCTAGACCATGTGTAAAACGACATTGTTCATTGTAATAGTACGCCACGCGTGCGCATTGCGCTGCATAGGCAATGCGGTTTTTTGCCTCATCGCTGCACAGTGAACGAATGCAGCTAGCGATCAATTCGGAATGACCCCCTATGTGTACTTACTTGCACAAAATCTATCATGAAACAGAGCATTCCTTGCTTAATTCAGGAAATATACGTCAAATTTCAACGCAGTTCCCCTTCAATATTTACAGTAATTATTGCCGTTTAATGATCCACCTACAAGTTTCCAATTAAGCTGTCAGGAAAACTGTGACGCTAGGAAGCTTCCGGCAATATATAATATTCAGAGCCTTAATAAAAAGTTTGTACTATGATGTATGATTGGCTCTTACAGCAGAGACAGAACATACAGTATGCCAACAATATCCATACTGCTACTGGAAACAGGTCCCCGATTCTCATTATAATAGTAACTTCCTATACCCTGTTTTTAAGGAGAAAATCAGACTTCAAGATTAGTAATAGAAAATAGTGCAATTCATGAGTATTATATTGCATTGCAGATAATAGGATTGTGTGAAGCGTTCACTGGGTGCAGTGACCTCCCTGAGGTATTCAGTTATCAAATATATATGAGAAGGCAATGTCCTTCTACAGGTCATGGAACTCTAAGAAGATTTATTGTATTCTTTATTGTGATGCATAATTCCCATTATATTAAAGTAAATAAAATTCTAGTCTTACACAGCGGCTTGTAAGAGGTAATCCCCCATTCATTTGTGTTGTTCTTCCACTGTTAGTCACGTACTGAACCACAGAACACATTTAATGAGTCACATGATACAAGCGACATCACTTCTCACTAAGGCAGAGGTTCTCAAACTCGGTCCTCGGGGGCACACACAGTGCATGTTTTGCAGGTAACCCAGCAGGTGCACAGGTGTATTAATTACTCACTGACACATTTTAAAAGGTCCACAGGTGGAGCTAATTATTTCACTTGCGATTCTGTGAGGAGACGTGCAAAACATGCACTGTGTGGGCCCCCGAGAACCGAGTTTGAGTACCTCTGCACTAAGGGGTTTGTTAATCATTGATATCTGATACCCCTTTTACAACGCACAAATAACCCGGTATCGACCCAGCCAGGGGCGGATTTAGGGGTGAAGGTGCCCCTAGGCACAACAGTAAAGGCCACATTCCCCCCTTCCCCCCTGCCTGATTTTATTATTTTATTGGTTGTTTATAAGTCCTCATTTGATGATAGCCAAATAGATTAATAAAAAAGCCACTATGACAGGTATTTATTTTTTATTGTGTATAACATATTTACTAAGTATTACAGCTTACAGCTGTATTTTCACTCCATCAAAGATGGCGGGCCAGATGCATCATCGCTTGGAAAGTGATAAAATGGAGAGTGAAAAAGCATCAGCCAATCAGGTCCTAACTACCATGTCACAGGCTGTGTTTAAAAAATGTCAGTTAGGAGCTGATTGGCTGGTGCTTTTCCACTCTCCATTTTATCACTTTCCAAGCGATGATGCATCTGGCCCGGCATATGGTACAGTACAGTGGAAATATTTTGGAGTTACTGGCACTTTTTAGGCTGACAGTACCAACACATGCATCCAAGTGCCGCCCTCCAAACAAGTGCCGCCCCTAGGCACGCGCCTCACGTGCCTAATGGGAAATTCATCACTGGATCCAGCATATTGCCGGATCGACGCAAGTCGCTGTGTGCGGTTCGAGAAGGGTCACTGCCAAATTTCCGGGAATAAAGACTGGTTATTCTCGGGTTATAACCGGGTCAGGTGCAGCGTGAATGGGTTGCCGGGTCGATGCGACCCGGGACCTGTTCACAGCATAGGTAGAGGCGGAAAGTGGGTGGGATGCAAGAAATGTGCCCACTCTTCCTGGCATCATGAAAAAAAATCGTTAATCTCCCCATATATTCTGGGAGAGTAAAGGTGCATGCACACTGAGCTCTTTTCGCCCCTGCCCAGCGATGAAAGCGGGGGTGAACGGCTTTCCATAGCAGGACACTATGGAAAGCCGTTCACCCCGCCGTTCATCTACTGGTAATACCAGTAGATGAACAACGGCCGCCAGCGATGATGCGGGAGCGCGCATCAGCGCTCATCGCCGGGGCATACACACTGGGCAGTTTTGAGCTGAAAGCAGCTCAACACACCAAAAGTGACCTGCTCTCAGCTCAAAGTCGCCCAGTGTGTATGGGCCTTAAGTAAATGTGACCAGAGGTTAAAGTGAGCTGGAATGGGACGGAACTGCGTTCTGCCAGTTCCATTTGGAGGCGAAACACAGTTCCACCTCCTCCGGCTCACCTAACCTAGGGAAATGCCAGGAGCCCAATGAGACTTTGTCACCAGCGGGTGCCGGCTCTTTCCCCCTCAGCGGCAGCCGGAAGCCATAGCTCACTCCTTTGACATACAATTTTATTTTAAAGGTGTGACCTCACTAATCTCTAGATGTAAGTGATGACAGCGCCGCGCACTAAGAATAAGGCTATATTTTGCAGGATATCTGACACATATCTGCGTCACTCAAGTATTCTGTTTGTTTATTATGGGCATAATTCACATCTGATCGCAGCAGCAAATTTGTTAGCTAATTTGTGCACTGCGAGGGGGGGCTTATGTAACATGTGCAGAGAGAGTTAGATTTGGGTGGGTTATTTTGATTCTGTGCAGGGTAAATACTGGCTGCTTTATTTTTACACTGCAATTTAGATTTCAGTTTGAACACATCCCACCCAAATCTAACTCTCTCTGCACATGTTACATCTGCCCCACCTGCACTGCACATGGTTTTGCCCATTAGCTAACAAATTTCACATCTGACTTAGGCCCCAAGTTATTTATACAGCGCACACATATTTAGCAGTGCCTCACTATTATATTGTATTAGAGACCCCTATATTCCACTATATGGAACCAAATTATTTGCTACATCCGTCAAAGAAATCTAAACAGACTAAAAATGAAAATGTCTGTTTAGCTTATACATCAAGGGAACGGGGAGAAGTGGCAAGAGAGCTGCCTGAAGAAGCATTTCCCTTAATGCCTAATGTAAGCTGATAGGTGCCCAGGTGTGCAGTGCAAGGCAGCCACTCATTGGTATTATCACAGAGTAGGGCTGGAAGTGCCGGGAGGAGCAGGTGTATAGGGGGCTGTTGCAAGTTACTTCAGAGCTGTAAGCAGATGCTATGTTCATGGCATCTTAAAAGTATTTTGTATGCCTCCGTACAAATACGACATCTTACTCATAAATCTCTTTCTGTGCCTTTGCATGGAGAAAATACAGCTGTATCCACCATGCTGCAGCTGTATTTCTACCCCGCCAAGCCGGTTAAATGATTGTAACATAGCCTGTAATTAGCAATCAATAGCCAATTAATGGTTGCTGGGAAGCAGTGGTGCATGCTGGGAGAGAGAGGTGACAGCGTGTGAAGGGCTGGACATTATCCAGGCCAAGTAAGAGTCTCACAGGAGATGGAAGTGTCAAGAAGGGGAAGACATTTACTGGGGAAGAGGACAGGCACAGCGGAGAGAGTGTAAGAGGACCAGGGAGGCGAAGGAGAGAAAGAGAAGGCGATTGAGCAAAGATAGATGGAATTAATAATATCACAGATCACTACAGAGATCAAGGACACAAGAGAACGAGAGACAGTTAAAGGGATATAAAATTAAGGAAGAATAAAATATAAAAAAGAAAAACAAGGAAATAAGAACAAAATGTTCCCATTTTACTATAGAGAAAAGCAGCACATTACCGCAAAAGCTTAAGTGGTTAAACGCAGTGCTAAAGATTAGGCTGAAGTGTACTGGACGTGTCAACACGCTATGGGGTCTATTTACTAAGCCTTGGAGAGAAATAAAGTAGCAACCAACTAGCTCCTAAATTGCATTCTTCAAACACAGCCCGGCAGGGTCGGACTGGCCCACAGGGGTACAGGGGAAACCACTGGTGGGCCCCACTGCCTTGTTAGCAAACAAAAAAAATTAGCAATTGTGCAAAACCATGTTGCAATGCAGGTGGGGCAGATGTAACATGTGCAGAGAGATATCGATTGGGGTGGGTTCTATTGTTTCTGTGCAGGGTAAATACGGTCTGCTTACTTTCTCTACACTGCAATTTAGATTTCAGTTTGAACACACCCCACCCAAATCTAACTCTCCCTGTACATGTTATATCTGCCCCCCCCTCCCCCCTGCAGTGCACATGGTTTTGCCCAATTGCCAATTTGTTTGGTCTGCTAACAAACCTGAACAACCCACTATGGTCAACACGAAGACTGCCTGTTGATCCCGTTATACTTGTTGACATCCTTGCTGTCCCCTGGGAGGGGCGTGGTGCAGCCAGATAGGCAGTATGGAAGGCATGGCACCATGAACGCATCATCGTGACCCGGCCATTTCTATACAAAGCCGTGATTCCCAGCATTGTAAAGTGGGGGCGGATCGTGGGGAGTATTAATAGAGGAAGGAAACAAATAACAGTCTCCCCCTCTTTCGCCAGTGCAGTTCCAGAGTCTACTGCCCAGGTTTCTGGGAACATGGGCCCCCCACCATGTTGCCTTTGACTTCTGCAGTGCCAGACTCTGGAGGAGAGGTAAGTATAATGAGGTTCAGTATGATTTCCCAATGGATGGGATGCCGGCGGTCAGAATACCAACAGGAGCATCCCGGCCATCAGAATCCCGACAGCTCCCTCTAAAGTACCCTAACCCTCCCCTGCCCCCTGCCCTAACCCTCCCTTGTGGGTGCCTAACTCTAACCCTCCCAGGTGGTGACTAACCCTATCCCACCCTTCCACGATGCCTAAACCTAACCCTCCCCACTTGGTGTCTAACCCTAACCTCCCCTTCTATGTGCCTAAACCTAACCTTCCTTCCCGTTTCCTAACTCTAACCTTCCCGACCCTGTACCCTAAACCCTGTTGTCCTGCCTAAACCTAACCCCCCTTCCCCCTCCCCTCCCCAGGCAGGTCTCCAGCTTCTGGCTGTCGATACTGTGACGCTGGTATCCTGAGCAGCGTTGGTATTTTAGACGCACGGCTTGCGCGTCTTTCGAGATCCCAGCATCGGTAAATCGACCACCAGGATCCCCTCAGTAGACAACAGCGAGCGGCCTCTGGGAACATTGCCTATTTTTCTGGGCGTCAAAATGAGCCACCCTGTGATTCGGGAGTCTCCCGGACGTTTCGGAAGAATAGCTAAGTACAGTATATCCCCAGTAGATGGCTTTCCCTTCCTGAGCTCATCATAACATGTAAGTATATAAGTTTATATATGTATGAGTGTATATAGTTTAAAAGCATATAACAAGAAGTCTATACTGTGTGGTAGTTAGTGATGAATCAGACGTGAGAGGAAAAGACACAAAAAGACGTATAGCCGCTTGCTATAATTCAGTATGAAACAAGATTTTAATCCCATTCGTCTTTACAGAAGTAATCAGCGTGGAAGGTGACTTGCTAGTTAATGGAAAAGCCGGAGATGGACAAACACTGAGCACAGGAGAGATGGCTACATCTAGATATAACCTTGCTTCCTAAGGACAAACTTATCAGTGGCAGCTGGAGAAGGACAATGACAGAAGGCTGATCCTTTGAAGATGCATTAAGTGCAAGCCTACCGGTGCATTATGCACGCATTACATTGAAAGGCCTCATCCACATTACAGCTACCCTAATACACTTTGCTGCGACACAATGGGGATACATAACATACTGTATGTTCTCAGAATACCGTCTTTTATCTTCTCCCTTTTCATCAGCTTTTTACACATTCCTTGACATCTACGTTGAGTACAGGCATCTGATCATCACCATCTAGCAATTGCGCTAGAATGTATTTCTCTGGGATGGTTGTTAGACCTCACAGTGGCCCACTTCTGCTTAGTGAGGCTATGCCCCGCCTGCTGGGCCAATAAACAGAAGCACCGCTATATACCAGGACCAGTAATGTATAGTCTGTAGCTGCAGTATATGTTATTTACTACAAACTTTATTCTAACACTGTTCATTTCAACTACAAATTTTATTAATCACTTGTATTAGGAGATCACATCAGATGTGACCACACCGGGCCAGGTTTTCCCTGATATGGTCCTATTTGATGGAAGGAATGCGTAATCTGGCACCAAGCGATGCAGTCCTTTCCTTTACAGCCAAGGTGCAATCACAGAAACAAAGGCTGTGTTATTGTTAAAGCAAAAAACTACAGATATGTTTGTTTTTCTTTCTGTAAATATCAAGTTAAGAGCTGTTTAAATATGCATCTACTAGTACTGTTTCTTAGTTATTTTTCTTCAAATTAATATCTCCTTTTCAAAATCTCCCCGGATGGAAAACGAGTTTGTCTAGCAAACACAGGCTTACCACTCCCAGCATGTCATCTGATGGCAGAGTAGGGCGAAAGAGGGGTAAGATTTCAGTGCACACAGAGCATAGAGGGGTATTTAAAGTCTTGTTGTTCACTATTTCATGTGGCATGTGACTGTGGTTTCCATGGTAGTCACATGACACTGTGGAAATTTACTGTTACAAATCATTAGTTGAAGTCCGAATAAATAAACCGAGGGGAAAAAAGCTAATTACCGAGCTGCCTTTTATAGCCTGTCAAAGTGGTGCATGTTAAAAACCACAGCTCATTTTAAAATGGGATTACAAGTTTACATTTTTAAGTGTCCACGCCTGCAGAAAGAAAACACCACCACCTCCCACCACTCCACAGTGCTGTATCAAAGATTCCACTTTGTAGCTACTGCACAGGTAAACCGGTCAGTACAGCATCATGGTAGTCTTTACAGATGTATGAAATATTCTTTTTCCTCAGTCTTTCTACAGAAATCCTTTACTACATTTCATCTCCACCATTTAGTCACTGCAGTGTGCAACCTTTGCTCGTCTCCCACCAAATCCACACTTATCTATCCGCCTCAGAGAAGAAACAGCAGCAAAAGCCAGTTCCATAGATCCTTATCTCCCAGCAACCTCTGCTGCGTTTTGCTTAGGAAGGAAAATGAGAAAACATGAGGCGATCAAGCTGCTTTCTCCACTTTTCACGGCCCAGGTTGATGTTTATTGAAGCGCTTGCTAGTGTCAGATAAGAAGCAGTAAACTGAGAAGAAAAGACTCATACCAGCCTGTTAAGTACAGTCCACTGCCACCAAGAAGTGGCTGATATGTGCGGTGTATGCATAACCCTGTCCCTCCCAGTACCTGACAAATGGGCCTATTTATTGTAGGGAGAATAGAGAGGCCTAAGCATCAACACTTGGAGAGTGATAAAGTAGAGAGAGATAATTGCCCTCATTCCGAGTTTTTCGCTCGCTAGCTGCTTTTAGCAGCTTTGCACACGCTAAGCCGCCGCCTACTGGGAGTGAATCTTAGCTTTGCAGAATTGCGAATGAAAGATTTGCAGAATTGCAAATAGAATAGCGATTAGAAATTTCTTTGCAGTTTCCGAGTAGCTCGAGACTTACTCTTCCACTGCGATCAGTTCAGTCCTTTTCGTTCCTGGTTTGACGTCACAAACACACCCAGCGTTCGCCCAGACACTCCCCCGTTTCTCCAGACACTCCCGCGTTTTTCCCAGAAACGGCAGCGTTTTTTCACACAAACCCATAAAACGGCCAGTTTCCGCCCAGAAACACCCACTTCCTGTCAATCACACTACGATCACCAGAACGAAGACATTTCTTCGTTAAGCCGTGAGTAAAATACCAAACTTCTTAGCAAATTTACTTGGCGCAGCCGCGGTGCGAACATTGCGCATGCGCAGTTTGCGGAAAATCGCTGCGATGCGAAGAAAATTAACGAGCGAACAACTCGGAATGAGGGCCCATGTACCAGCCATCAGCTCCTGTCATGTTACAGACTATGGGCGGAATGCATTAATCTACTAGGTATTTTTTTACCGGTAAATGTGTTCATCGCTTACGCTCAAGCCCTTTTTAAGCACTCATGTTGTCTGTCTCTCATACCTGTCTGTCTCACACCCCGGTGGCTTCGTGGCTCTCCCTCATAGACCTCTATGACGTGCCCTTCTTCCGGGTATGTGTCTGTAGGGGTGGTGTTATCCTTCCCCTTTCATGAAGTGTTTATTATATGCCATCTTGTGCTGGTGTTAGCGTGCATTTGCATGTGCTTTCTGGTTATTAAAGACTCAACTCAAGGGGTATATATTATTGTTTAGTAAATGTATAATGCATTTAGTTATTTGTAACTATTGTAATCATCAATATTTTGTGTATATTGTACTACTTTACCATTCATCTCTGCAACGTTCTCTTATACAGGTTTAGTATCCCTTATTCAAATTTCAAAATCCCACATTTTTGGTTCCTCTATTGAGATAATGACATATATATTATATATTATGTGTTTAGTATATATATATATATATATATATATACATATTATATTTACTCATATATATATATATATATATATATACACACACACATATACTTATATATATATATATATATATATATATATATATATATTTCTCTGACGTCCTAGTGGATGCTGGGGACTCCGTAAGGACCATGGGGATATAGCGGCTCCGCAGGAGACAGGGCACAATAATAAAAGCTTTAGGATCAGGTGGTGTGCACTGGCTCCTCCCCCTATGACCCTCCTCCAAGCCTCAGTTAGATTTTTGTGCCCGGCCGAGAAGGGTGCAATCTAGGTGGCTCTCCTGAGCTGCTTAGAATAAAAGTTTAAGTTAGGTTTTTTTCTTTCAGTGAGACCTGCTGGCAACAGGCTCACTGCTACGAGGGACTTAGGGGAGAGAAGTAAACTCACCTGCGTGCAGGATGGATTTGCTTCTTAGGCTACTGGACACCATTAGCTCCAGAGGGAGTCGGAACACAGGTCTCACCCTGGGGTTCGTCCCGGAGCCGTGCCGCCGACCCCCCTTGCAGATGCCGAAGTTGAAGAGGTCCAGAAACAGGCGGCAGAAGACTTTCAGTCTTCATAAGGTAGCGCACAGCACTGCAGCTGTGTGCCATTGTTGTCAGCACACTTCACCAACAGTCACCAACTGTCACTGAGGGTGCAGGGCGCTGGGGGGGGGCGCCCTGGGCAGCAATGTATAATACCTTTTTATGGCTAAAATACATCACATATAGCCCTTGAGGCTATATGGATGTATTTAACCCCTGCCAGATCTCACAAACTCCGGGAGAAGAGCCCGCCGAAAAGGGGGCGGGGCCTATTCTCCTCAGCACACGGCGCCATTTTCCTGCTCAGCTCTGCTGTGAGGAAGGCTCCCAGGCTCTCCCCTGCACTGCACTACAGAAACAGGGTTAAAACAGAGAGGGGGGGCACTTATTTGGCGATATGATTACATATATAAAAATGCTATAAGGGAAAACACTTGTATAAGGGGTTGTCCCTGTATAATTATAGCGTTTTTGGTGTGTGCTGGCAAACTCTCCCTCTGTCTCCCCAAAGGGCTAGTGGGGTCCTGTCCTCTATCAGAGCATTCCCTGTGTGTGTGCTGGGTGTCGGTACGTGTGTGTCGACATGTAGGAGGACGATGTTGGTGAGGAGGCGGAGCAAATTGCCTGTATTGGTGATGTCACTCTCTAGGGAGTCGACACTGGAATGGATGGCTTATTTAGGAATTACGTGATAATGTCAACACGCTGCAAGGTCGGTTGACGACATGAGACGGCCGGCAAACAAATTAGTACCTGTCCAGGCGTCTCAGACACCGTCAGGGGCTTGTAAAAACGCCCATTTACCTCAGTCGGTTGACACAGACACAGACACGGACACTGACTCCAGTGTCGACGGTGAATAAACAAACGTATTTTCCTTTAGGGCCACACGTTTCATGTTAAGGGCAATGAAGGAGGTGTTACATATTTCTGATACTACAAGTACCACAAATAAGGGTATTATGTAGGGTGTGAATAAACTACTTGTAGTTTTTCCTGAATCAGATAAATTAAATGAAGTGTGTGATGATACGTGGGTTTCCTCCGATAGAAAATTATTGGCGGTATACCCTTTCCCGCCAGAAGTTAGGGCGAGTTGGGAAACACACCTTAGGGTGGATAAGGCGCTCACACGCTTATAAAAACAAGGGGCGTTACCGTCTCAAGATACGGCAGCCCTCAAGGAGCCAGCTGATAGGAAGCTGAAAAATATCCTAAAAGTATATACACACATACTGGTGTTATACTACGACCAGCAATCGCCTCAGCCTGGATGTGCAGCGCTGAGGGGGCTTGGTCGGATTTCCTGACTGAAAATATTGATACCCTTGACAGGGACAAGATTTTATTGACTATAGATGCATTTCTATATATGCGAGATGCGCAGAGGGATATTTGCATTCTGGCATCAAGAGTAAATGTGATGTCCATATCTGCCAGACGAAGACACGACAGTGGTCAGGTGATGCAGATTCCAGACGGCACATGGAAGTATTGCCGTATAAAGGGGCGGTCCATCGGACCTGGTGGCCATGGCAACAGCTGAAAAATCCACCTTTTGTTACCCCAAGTCACATCTCAGCAGAAAAGGACACAGTCTTTTCAGTCTCAGTCCTTTCGTCCCCATAAGGGCAGGCGGGCAAAAGGGCCAGTCATATCTGCCCAGGGGTAGAGGAAAGGGAAGAAGACTGCAGCAGGCAGCCCATTCCCAGGAACAGAAGCCCTCCACAGCTTCTGCCAAGTCCGCAGCATGACGCTGGGGCAGTACAAGCGGACTCAGGTGCGGTAGGGGGTCATCTCAAGAGTTTCAGCACGCAGGGGGCTCACTCACAAGTGGACTCCTGGATCCTACACGTAGTATCCCAGGTGTACATTGGAAATTCGAGACGTCTCCCCCTCACAAGTTCCTGAAGTCTGCTTTACCAACGTCTCCCTCCGACAGGGAGGCAGTATTGGGAACAATTCACAGGCTGTATTCCCAGCAGGTGATAATCAAAGTACCCCTTCTACAACAAGGGAAGGGGTATTATTCCACACTATATTGTGGTACTGAAGCCAGACGGCTCGGTGAGATCTGAAATATTTGAACACTTACATACAAGCGTTCAAATCAAGATGGAGTCACTCAGAGTAGTGATAGCGAACCAGGAAGAAGGGGACGATATGGTGTCACTGGATATCAGGGACGCTTACCTACATGTCCAAATTTGCCTTCTCACCAAGGGTACCTCAGGTTCGTGGTACAGAACTGTCACTATCAGTTCAGACGCTGCCGTTTGGATTGTCCACGGCACCCCGGGTCTTTACCAAGGTAATGGCCGAAATGATGATTCTTCTTAAAAGAAATATGGACGCTTTCCTGATAAAGGCAAGGTCCAGAGAACAGTTGGAGGTCGGAGTAGCACTATCTTAAGTAGTTCTACGACAGCACGAGTGGATTCTAAATATTCCAAAATCGCAGTTTTTTCCGACGACACGTCTACTGTTCCTAGGGATGATTCTGGACACAGTCCAGAAAAGGATGTTTTCTCCCGGAGAAGAAAGCCAGGGAGTTATCCGAGCTAGTCAGGAACCTCCTAAAACCAGGAAAAGTATCAGTGCATCATTGCACAAGGATCCTGTGAAAAATGGTGGTTTCTTACAAAGCGATCCCATTCGGTAGATTTCACGCAAGAACCTTTCCGTGGGATCTGCTGGAAAAATGGTCCGGATCGCATCTTCAGATGCATCAGCGGATAACCCTGTCTCCAAGGACAAGGGTGTTTCTTCTGCGGTGGCTGCAGAGTGCTCATCTATGAAAGGGCCGCAGATTCGGCATTCAGGACTGGGTCCTGGTGACCACGGATGCCAGCCTGAGTGGCTGGGGAGCAGTCACACAAGGAAAAAATTTCCAGAGAGTGTGATCAAGTCTGGAGACTTCTCTCCACATAAATATACTGGAGCTAAGGGCAATTTACAATGCTCTAAGCTTAGCAAGACCTCTGCTTCAAGGTCAGCCGGTATTGATCCAGTGGGACAACATCACGGCAGTCGCCCACGTAAACAGGGCGGCACAAGAAGCAGGAGGGAAATGGCAGAAACTACAAGGATTCTTCGCTGGGCGAAAAATCATGTGATAACACTCTCAGCAGTGTTCATTCCGGGAGTGGAAAACTGGGAAGCAGACTTCCTCAGCAGGCATGACCTCTACCCGGGAGAGTGGGGACTTCATCGGGAAGTCTTCCACATGATTGTAAACCGTTGGGAAAAACCAAAGGTGGACATGATGGCGTCCCGCCTGAACAAAAAAACTAGACAGATATTGCGCCAGGTCAAGGGACCCTCAGGCAATAGCGGTGGACGCTCTGGTAACACTGTGGATGTACCAGTCAGAGTATGTGTTCCCTCCTATGCCTCTCATACCAAAAGTACTGAGAATCATAAGAGGGAGATGAGTAAGAACGATACTCGTGGTTCCGGATTGGCCAAGAAGGACTTGGTACCCGAAACTTCAAGAGATGTTCACGGAAGACCCGTGGCCTCTACCTTTAAGAAAGGACCTGCTCCAGCAGGGGCCTTGTCTGTTCCAAGACTTACCGCGGCCGCGTTTGACGGCATGGCGGTTGAACGCCGGATCCTGAAAGGGCATTCCAGATGAAGTCATCCCTACCCTGGTCGAAGACAGGAAGGATGTAACCGCAAAACATTTTCACCGCATTTGGTGAAGATATGTTGCGTGGTGTGAGGCCAAGAAGGCCCCTACAGAGGAATTCCAACTGGGTCGTTTCCTACATTTCCTGAAAACAGGACTGTCTATGGGCCTAAAATTAGGGTCCATTAAGGTTCAAATTTCGGCCCTGTCGAATTTCTTCCAGAAAGAACTGGCTTTAGTGCCTGACGTTCAGATGTTTGTAAAAGGGGTACTGCATATACAGCCTCATTTTGTGCCCCAGTGGCACCTTGGGATCTCAATGTTGTTTTGAGTTTCCTAAAGTCACATTGGTTTGAACCACTCACCACTGTGGACTTAAAATATCTCACATGGAAGGTGACGATGCTATTAGCCCTGGCTTCAGCCAGGCGTGTGTCAGAATTGGCGGCTTTATCATATATAAAGCCCTTACTTAATTTTTCATTCTGACAGGGCAGAATTGAGGACTCGTCCTCAATTTCTCCTTAAGGTGTTTTCTGTTTTTCACATGAACCAACCTATTGTGGTACCTGCGGGTACTAGGGACTTGGAGGACTCCAAGTTACTTGACGTTGTCAGGGCCCTGAAAAATATGTTTCCAGGACGGCTGGAGTCAGAAAATCTGACTCGCTGTTTAGCCTGTATGCACCCAACAAGATGGGTGCTCCTGCTTCTAAGCAGACGATTGCTCGCTGGATTTGTAATACAATTCAGTTTACACATTCTGTGGCTGGCCTGCCACAGCCAAAATCTGTAAAAGCCCATTCCAAAAGGAAGGGGGCTCATCTTGGGCGACTGCCCGAGGGGTCTCGGCTTTACAACTTTGCCGAGCAGTTACTTGGTCAGGGGCAAACACGTTTGCTAAATTCTACAAATTTGATACCCTGGCTGAGGAGGACATGGAGTCTCTCATTCGGTGCTGCAGGGTCATCCGCACTCTCCCGCCCGTTTGGGAGCTTTGGTATAATCCCCATGGTCCTTACGGAGTCCCCAGCATCCACTAGGACGTCAGAGAAAATAAGATTTTACTTACCGATAAATCTATTTCTCGTAGTCCGTAGTGGATGCTGGGCGCCCATCCCAAGTGCGGATTGTCTGCAATACTTGTACATAGTTATTGTTACAAAAATCGGGTTATTCTTGTTGTGAGCCATCTTGTCAGAGGCTCCTTCGTTGTTATCATACTGTTAACTGGGTTCAGATCACAGGTTGTACGGTGTAATTGGTGTGGCTGGTATGAGTCTTACCCGGGATTCAATATCCTTCCTTATTATGCACGCTCGTCCGGGCACAGTATCCTAACTGAGGCTTGGAGGAGGGTCATAGGGGGAGGAGCCAGTGCACACCACCTGATCCTAAAGCTTTTATTATTGTGCCCTGTCTCCTGCGGAGCCGCTATATCCCCATGGTCCTTACGGAAATAGATTTATCGGTAAGTAAAATCTTATTATATATATATAGCAGAAAAACGGTGACATCTAAAAAATTAATGAATGTCTTATCTATCTCATATGTGAATTTCACTACATGCTCCGTCGCATTATGTGTATCCCATATGGATTTTAGGGTATCCTCAGAGCCATTCCAAAGTACCAATACATCTATGTACCTCTTATAATATACTAGATGACTAGAGATATTGGTATCTAATAGGAACATGTGTTTTTCTAAGAGGTACATGAATGCGTTAGCGTACGATGGGGCCACCGCCGACCCCATCGCACAGCCCGCTGTTTGTAAATAATATTGGCCATTGAAAAGGAAATAGTTCCTACGTAATACCTTATCCAATAGCTGTAAAAAGAAGGGGGGCTCAGGGCCCTCATAGTTCTCATTCCCCTCTATGAGTGACCTCACGGACGTCATCAGGCCGGGACTGGGCACTGACGCTGGACTAGCACGGGCGAGCACGGCGTGTAGCAGGTGAGTACACTTAGCTACTTAGCGTCCAATTTGGTGGAGGTATTTAAATGTGATATGTGCACTTTATTCATTTCTGTTCTGGCCCTGAGGACGGGGTACAAGCCCCGAAACATGTCGGCTCCTAGACCACATTAAAGGATTGCAAGAAGCCTGCTGAGTGCCGCCAAGTTTTTCTGCTACATTGTTTTGTGACCTTCGGTCACTGGGAAGGCACCACAGCACTAAACCCTGGGGATTATTGGAGTGCCGGGCACTACTTTGTATATATATATATATATATATATATAGTGTATATCTTAATAATACAGTTTCTATATCTGTTTTTTTTTTTGTGGGTTTATGTAAAAACACACATATATATATATATATATATATATATATATAATGCAGCAGTTCCCGGCACTCAAAACAGCAAACAGCAACAGGCACAGGGCCCTCCTTAACAGGTATTGATATAGATAGCAATAGAGGCGGAACTCTCTGGACTTGTAACCACAAAGGGACACTGTACCACCACGTACAGTACTGTACGTGGTGGTACAGTGTCCTTTTGTGGTTACAAGTCCAGAGAGTGACGCCTCTATTGCTATATATATATATATATATATGTATATATATATATATATATATATTATTTTTTATTTTATTTATTTATTTATTTATTTTTGTCACTGTGAAATGGTGCCTTCAGATACTCTGAAATCTGATGATCTCAGGCATGTGCACCAAATGCTGACAGATATACGTTGCGGCGGTTGCTTGCTGTCACAGGAGCCGCTACGGTGAGTGTTGTTTGCAGTATAGCGGCGTAAAATGAAATTAGAGCGTCGCAAGTAGAGCCGTTAAACCCTGCAATATCGTGATGAATAATTATGCATTCTGCTGTGTTTGAAAAATTAGAGATTACAGATTTTATCCCAGAACCGCTCTTACAGGTTAAGATGACAGCCCGTGTTCCCAAAAAAAGCCTTCACCAAGACTTTATCTATACACCATGTAAAACCAAAGATGAGAACTCGTGTCGCTACCGTAACCATAAACCATTTGAAAAGGTGGTCTGAAATTTACCACAAGATCCAGGTAGGATTCACTTACATATGTGATACTGGATTCTAGGACAATAAAGGAAATAAACACAATAGTGTAATATGTAATGACAAATATCCAATGTGTGTTTTTAATGGTTCCACTCACATGAAGAAACTTTTAACAACGCATATCATCCGCACAAGAGGTATATTCGGAAGTCATCAGCAGGATTATAGATGGAATTGGTCTGTGTGTATAATCCTTATAGGAAATATATCCAGAAATCCCCAACGGAATACTAAGGACTTAAAAAAGACCAATATGGTGCAATATAGTCTTATAAAAAAAATTTAATAAAATAATACACTCACAATTTTAAAAACTTAAAGGGCATATATCACCAATCACATGGTAGGTCAAATGATATCCCGTCACAGCATCGATCCAAAGTCCCTCTGCATCCAGAAAGAATTCCCAGCAGCCAGAAACATTAGATATGGAGTCGATGACCAAACAGTAAAGACACAGGAATACCAAATGATG
Source organism: Pseudophryne corroboree (assembly GCF_028390025.1). Taxonomy (NCBI): domain Eukaryota; kingdom Metazoa; phylum Chordata; class Amphibia; order Anura; family Myobatrachidae; genus Pseudophryne; species Pseudophryne corroboree. Next base: position 140,292,574 of record NC_086455.1, on the reverse strand, counting down.
AATTGCTTAAACGCGTTTTCGGTCCTAAGACCTTCCTCAGAAGCATAGAACCAAGGAATGAATCAACACCCTTTATACCCTCTTAATTACATTGATAAGAAACACCATATTCTAATTCAAACCACCTGTATATTTAAAAAAACCTTTCTATTCCAAACAGGAAGTCCGTCACCGGAAATGACGCTTTTGCGTTCCACCGGTCTACCACTTCGTCCTATTCTTATTTCACTTACTACTATTCTCTTCTCCTAAAAAATGCGCCGAAAATGCAGTGGTAGGGTGTTAGTAAATATGAAAATGCGGTAAAACCCCCGTTTTTGGGGGTTTTACCGCGTTTTTGCTTTAGTACATTCCGCCCTCAGTGAGTTGTGCCACAGGCTGCCTAAGCATTATCCCCGGAGAGGCATTGCTTTTTCATGGCTGGTCATCGCAATATTACTCTGCTGATGGGTTGGGCTGATGGGTTTGCATGCCCAGTGACAGATACGGTAGTTAAAAAAAAATTCTAACAATTCAGGACATGGCTACTTAAAATATGTATCTCTTACACACAATGGGAGGCAGCAAATTTATGGGGTGAACTGATGTTATTCCTATGGATTCCGACATGGTCGACGGAGACTAATAGTCGACACATGAAAATAGTCGACACGGGACAGGTCAAAACATGAAAAGGTCATCATGGATTTTTTTACTGTTTTTGGTGTCATTTTTCCCGTAACATGACCAGGAACCCCAATTAGTGTACCGCGTCTCCTTGCATGGCTTGCTTCGCTAGCCACTCTGCTACCGCTGCGCTTGGCACAAGTTACCGTTCTCAATCATAGTCCACGTGGATGGTAAAGTATGAAAAAGTTAAAAATCTATTTATTTATTTTTAAAAAGCCACGTCGACCTTTTCATGTGTCGTCCTGTCCCGTGTCGACCATATGTCCATGTCGACCACGTCAATGTCGGCCAATAGTGGTTGACCTAATGACTGCTGACCTTAACAAGGTCGACCATCCAAACGGATACCACAAGGAACAGTCTCTACTGATATAACCATCTGCATTCTCATGAGTATTGGATCATCCCACCATGAGTAAGCAGAGAGTACACTTTGATCTAAGCCGGGACTGGGACCACAAATCCCCCACACTTTCTGCTGTTTGTTCCTCTACAGCAGTGGTCAGGGAACAGGGGTAAATTACCTCAAATGGGGTAAAAATGAAATTCTTGGGGGGTAATGGACGGTCGCGCTGTCGAGACACAGTCCCGTCCAGCTTGCGATGTGACGTGCTGACGTCACACCGCACTCCCTCACGCCCGCCCGTCCTGCGCTGTCCTGTCCTCCCGCCCGCGGCCCGCCAACCCACACACAGAACTTGAAGTGTGCTGTGGCTGACCGCTGACGGAGTTCCTCAGGATCAGACAGTGGCCCACATAACAGTGGAAAATTCCCACTGACATTACTGAGGTGAGGATGTGACCATCTGTCTCCTATAAGTCGTGTCCCCCTCATCCATCTTTCTTACATTCATTCTGGTGTTTTGGGGAGAAAGTGTTAATTAACCTATTCATTGCCTAAAAATAATTAGCGAAAATAATAATAAAAAATATAAATATATATATATATATATATATATATATATATACACACACATACACACACACACACACACACACACACACACACACACACACACACACAGTATCTCAGAAATGCCATATAAACAGTGATAACTAGTATATATGCACAATAATATATGATTTCCTTCCTTTCGAATCAAGGGGGTAACGTCGGCGTATCTAAATATATTTTTGGGTAAAAGGTAAAAAAGTTCCCTGACCCCTGCTCTACAGAGTAACCACATTGTCCTTTCTTACAAATAAAACAAATCTGAAGTGTCTCTACGGTCATTAGAAATATTGCACAGTATGTGTATTAACAGTCAAAGACAACAGCACAGATTTATACAGTATAATAGATTGTAAGCTCCAAAAACTTGAACACTCTCAAAGGCTTGTGCATTTGAGCATTCTGTAATCTGAACACGTAGCCTGAGTCCCGATAGATGTATATATACAGTAGACAAAGAGCAGTGCTCAGTCTCACACAGTGGCACAGGATTTGCTACAGAAAAGCTGCTCCAACGCTCCCCATGGTATAGTAATAGGAATACAAGCCTCCACTCTCCCCTATGATGCAGAAAACAAAAGTTAGTTAGCAGTAGCACCAGCGTTGCCCTCTACAGATTCCACTACAAAAGCAATACAAGGCTGACAAGTTGCAGACTTCCCCTATGATCTATTGCACTAAAAATACATGTAAGCATCAGTCAGGCTCCCCTGACAAAGGATATATTTCACAGACAATACAGGGCAGCAGCAGAGGGAGGAACGGCTGTTACACAAGATCTATTAAACGGGAAACACAAGACGGCATGAAAGCCTGGTCCTCTCATTCAGAAATTACCACACAACGAGTGTAGGGCACCAGCAGGGTAGGCCTCCCTTGGATTGAATACAGTATAGGTGAACAACAAGACATTTATACTTTATGTAGTACACTCTATTAAAGAGACACATAAAACCAGGCGTGACAGTTCAGCCAGTCCGGACGCGCATGAAAGACAATTGCTGCCTGGTAGCGTCTCAACAGGAAAATGTTACCAACCAAATAGCATTCTCCAGGTAACAGCGATAAGGAAGTGGGAGATGGATCATGCCTTGGAGAGAGATAAAGTGGAGAAGTTGTCCAATGCAAACAACCAGCTTCTGGCATTTATCTAGCGCAGTCTATGAAATTACAAAAGCCAATTAATTGCTGTATTGAATTCTATTCAACTCTCCAAGGGTGGGATGGATCACATTTTATGACGTCACGGAGTGACATCGTCTAATGTGTGCGGACCTTAAAACATTATATTTAATAAATATGACTCTAAGGGGTCTATTTATTAACATTATTTTTACTAAAATAATGTGAAAAAGTGTGTTTTCTGTTTTCACAACCTTTTCACATTATTTTAGTATCACATGAATGTATTAAAGGGCATTTGGAGCAGTGTTCATGAAAAACTGCTCCAAACCCTTTAATTCATTATTTTTTTAGTAACCCACATCGTATTCCCCATACTTACAATGGGAAATGCGATGTGGCCAAATTTACAAAGTAAAAAAAATACTGCAGTGTGCCCTGTGATAATCTCGCCAGCTCAGGCTGGCGAGTTCACAGGGCAGCACTGCGATAATGTGGCATTTACTCAGCTTTCTATGCCCCTGTGACGCTGCAAAGCAGCAGTGCACCGCTTTACAGCACCGGTGGGTCATCGCAGCGCACAGGATCCGGCGCCGGGCAGCCCAGCAGAAGCAGCGCGGACCGGCTCCCTGGACTGGTGGATAAATTGATCTCCTTGGAGGGGGCCCGCGGCGCGCAGGGTTGGGGGGGTGTCGACCAGGCGGCGTTAGCAGCGATGTCGGCGGGGGCGGCGCATGCGCTGCAGGACATCGGGGTATTTTTTCCGAAGCTCTGTCCCTGCACGCGATAATTGATACATCCCTGCGATGCAATCAATGATCGCAGTGCGAGTTTGCGCAATTTTATCACCTGTCATCCACATCCTGGATGCGGATGGTGATAAATAGGCCCCTAAGAGTAATGTGCTGCCCCTTTGCAGGTTAGAGGGGCCGCCCACTGCGGCCCCAGAAACATATCAGGTTGCCTGCCACTGCTCTGGAATCTATTAGATATAAAGCGTCCCCAATGTTCTACAATCTATTAGCTCTCTATATAGTGCATCAGCAGATGAAGGATCCTTCCACATACCCATGGCACATCATCTATTAAACAGGCACTACTGAGTCGCATCAGAAGCCTCCAATAGGAGCTCCTTAGCCATCACGCTAGCGACTCCCATCTCCCACACACTGGATATCTGCTCCCAGCGAGATATAAATGGAATCTTCGTGAAAACACAGAGCTTAATTACAGGAACAATGGCGCAATTACCACCAAAACACAGCCTGCGTTATTAAATAAAGACGCAGCAGAGAGGGAAGACAATTTGTGTGTCTCTCGTCTTCCCCTGGCTGAGATGGAGAGGAGATGTCAGAGAGAAGAAATTCCAGCTTGTGTTAACTGCTAGGCTGCTGCAATGCTTGCCTGGCGTATTGTGCACAGTGCTGTACACTGCACTGCTATGCCTGTTATCTGGTGCTCGTATATTCTGTTACCTCACAGTCCACATTCAATAAAACAACCCTAACTCATTACCACATAGAATAAACACACTGCAAACAAATGTAGGAAAAGAAAAGACCAAAAGGGTAGATTTACTAAGGCCTCTAAAAATGAAAAGGGGTGGTGTTGCCCATAGCAACCAATCAGATTTAGTTACCTTTTCTCTATTGCATCCTGGATAACGATAGATAGAATATGATTGGTTGCCGTGGGAAACACCATTACTTTACATTTTAGAAGCTTTAGTAAATCTACCCCCACATCTTTATGAAATTAATCATTTTCAAAATAAAATCCTAGTCAGCAATCAAATCAAACACAACTATAATAGAGCAACAGCAAAGCTACGAGCATGATGTCCAAACAACACTGTAATTTTAAAACAAGCAGCAGTGGCGGCCATTTTGAGGCTGAAGCAATATTCATGAGAATGCACTTTATTCGACAGGCATTTCCAGTGATGCAAAGGCCTGAGTGATGTCACTGAATTCACAGGCAGCATTAATATAAGTTGCGTCTCAGCATACAAAATGGCTGCCTCAAGGGAGTGCCAGAAACAAGTAAAATTTAACCTTACTTAATCAATACAAAATAAATCCTAACAAGAAAATGTGAATTTGTAGTTAAAATGTAAAGCTTATATTTCTCACCAACCACAAAGCATTACACAATATTCATTTCAGCTCTCTTGCAGCCTCAGAAATAGGGGTCAAAGCTATTAAGGCTACATAATCCCTTTCTCTGGTGACCCTGTGTCTATTATCATACTGATTTCACTGGCAGAAACTTCGCTGTGCAAACTAAAGCATCTCTATAGCATAACAAGCATGAGGAAGCTTATTTAAGAAAAAGTTCATGCACCGCTGCAATATTTTTATCGCTGCAAACCCATTTTTCACTATCGCCAGCTCATAAACCTCCTAATGATAATGTGTGGACCCTTATTCAAAAAGTAAAGCATTCAATACCTTTAATACCAAGAAATAATGACACGGAGACTTGAATTTGGCAGAAAATTGTTAGCTATTTATTGTACCCTAACCATTAGAAAAACCTGGAAAGTAAAATTTAAGTTAACGTGCCGATTCAGCCGGCATATGGCGGCAGAAAAAAGAATGGCTATATTCCACTGACGATAACCTCAAAAAACATTAAAACCCAAACGATCCTAATTTACCACAAACCATACATAGGTAATAGGTGCCCGACTCAGACCTCCACGCTGACTGCCCACCCTGATAAGTGATGACGCTGCCCCCTGATGGGTGCCCTAGCGGCCTTAAAAGTCAATGGAGGTGAGTGCACCTAAACCACACCAATACTGTAAACAACTGTAACTAACAAGTCAAACTACAACCTGCCGTTCTTTTCCGCCAACAAACAGCCAACGATAAACCACAACTAACAATTTAGAGCCAAGACACTCCGTGCCAAAACCTCTACCAAATGGGGTGGGAGGGCGGGAAGGCAAACCAGCAGCAAGAGAGACTCAGCTAGCCTATACATCCCTATATATACTGATCCCTCCCCTCTCTACCATTGGTTGTACTTTTCATAACATTTAGGTCCACCCCTCACAGGAGGTTTAACTCTCTCCATTCCTATGCCTGTCATTTCGCTCTCCGAATATCGAAAGAAAAGGCAGTCACACTAGGGGCCGGATGTGATGGCTTGTGAGGCGACCGGAGCTCAGAGACTCCGGCCGAACTCGTACATTTTATTAAAGGAGCAAATGTTTACAAGGCGAAACCGGAAACCTATATTTGTAACATTTATGTAAATAAAGCATTTTTTGTTAAACAAGATACACTGAGATCATTAATTTTTTTTTTTTTTTTTTAAACATTTTCTTAAATTTTTTTGTTTTTGTTTTGTTATTGAACACGAAGCTGGAAGCCCAAGATGGCGGCTCCAGTCCACTGCACACGTGTAAACCGCAGTGGACAGAAGCTGTTAGACTCCTCTTGCATCAGCCAGTCAGTACAGGCTACACAGCGAGTTGCTATCCTACTGTAACATCAATATTTTAGTAAATTGAGTCAATACATGATTTTCAGTCGTTGCTATAAGCATTTTCATCGCCACAGGCGGGTGTAGATCATAGGGTCGACCACTCTTAGATCGACAGTCTCTAGGTCGACCACTATTGGAACGACAGTAACTAAGTCGACACCCAAAATAGGTCGACACAAGCATTAGGTTGACATGACAAAAGGTCCACATGAGGTATTTAAAAAAATTAGTTTGGTTTTCTTCGTAGAGTGACCGGGAACCCCAATTAGTGCACCGTGTCCCATCGCATGGCGTGCAAATTCGGGCAGGTTACCGTTTCCAATTGTAGTCCACGTGGATCGTAAAGTATGAAAAAGAAAATGAAAAAAACTCATGAAAAACTCATGTCGACCTTTTGTCATGTCGTCCTGGAAAGCCTGTCAACCTAATGCATGTCGACTAATAGTGGTCGACCTAGTGACTGTCGACCTATGTGTGGTCGACCTAGATACCGGATACCGCCACAGGCACACCTTCATAGATAGACCCCTTAGGGCTAACACCAACTGGTATTTTTCAAGGGATCCGGTCTGAAAGTCGACACTGCCTAGGTCGACAATGTTTGAGTCGACCACTGAAGGTCGACAGGCACTAGGTCGACAGTGATGGAATGTCGACATGGGTCCTGGGTTGAAATGTTCTATGTCGACAGTTCACAAGGTCGACATGAGTTTCCCCCCCTTTTTTAACTTTTTCATATGTAACGATCCACGTGGACTACGATTGGGAATAGTAACAGCGGCTGCAGAGCGAGGCACCATGAGCGAAGCCGCGAGCCATGCGAGGGGAGACGGTGCACTAATTCGGCTTCCCGGTCACTGTACGCAGTAAATGACACCCAAAAAAGTTAAAAACTCATGTCGACCTTTTGAACTGTCGACATAGAACATGTTGACCTAGAAACCATGTCGACCTTCCATCCCTGTCGACCTAGTTCCTGTCGACCTTCAGTGGTCGACTCAAACATTGTCGACCTAGATAGTGTCGATTCTATGATCCACACCCAATTTTCAATGCATTTTAAAAGTGTTTCTTATGGGCAAATAAATTATTTGTCATTAATCTTTCAACCACATTTACCATACTGTCTAATAATAATAATAATAATAATATTATTCTGTTCAATAGGATTGTTATTATTATAACTAAGATACAGAGATAAATTAAATTTACAATGTGGCACATTGGGGGCTCTTCAGAGATGGATGCATCCAGAGCTGGCCCTAACCAATATGATGCCCTAGGCAAGATTTTGGCTGGTGCCCCCTAGCACCACCGCTGGTTACGCCTCTGACCTTGCACCTCTTTTCCAGCACCATCACCCCTCACCTATAGCAGTCCTTATTTTGGTGTTTGTACCCCCTATATTTTAAATAGGAACAGTTCACACATTTGGCACACAACCCAAAAAGGGGGGTGTTTTTGCTGGCAAGGGGCATGGCCACACAATAGTAACCCTAATTCCAATTACGCCACACAGTACTGCAACTTTATTCACATTTGATCATGCGATAGTGTCCATAATTCATATTACATCCCACAGTGGTATCACTTTACCTTATAAACGTTACTCCTCACAGTAGAGCCCCTTATTCACATTACATCACACTGAATTGCTCCTTATTCACATTACACAACACCATATTGTTCTTTATTCACACTAGATGACACAGTAGTGCCCTTTCTATACACAATGACACATAGTAGAGCACCTTATACACATAATGCCACAGAGTAATGCTCCTTACACATATGAGACACAATATTAATGTCCTTATAAACATAATGCATTATGACAACCTTTATTGATGTCCTTTTACACATAATGTCCCTTACACATATGCTGCACATTATTAGTGCCCCTATACACATAATGACACACATACAGTAGTACCCTGTTACACATACACCGCACATTATTAATGCCCTAATACACATAATGACACATAGTGCCCCTTACACATATGTTGCACATTATTAATGCATTTTTACATTACACACATAATGCTCCTTACACATATTCCGAACATTCACATGCACACAGCACTCACACTGCCACTAACACTGTGACCTCTGCCTCTGCTTGGCTACAGATGTGTCCTGATAAATCTTGCCTCAATGCTAATGTCAGGCACCTTTTTTTATGAAAATGCATCTTATTTGCATTGCTATGTGGCTAGGATGCACAAGCAGCTTCTGCTGATTAAACTGATATGCAGCATGCCAATATACTGTGTGAGACTGTGGCTGTATCTGCATATGAAATGCTACACACAGAATATAGGCATGCCGCATATCATTTTAATCAGCAGAAGCTGCTGATGCCCCTAGGCATAGCAAATGCCCTAGGCAATTGCCTAGTTTGCCTATGCCTATGACCAGCTCTGGATGCATCCACAGCAAGATCTGTGTCCAACTATTCACATGGTGGGGACCGCCCAACACAGTGCGAAGCCACCCAGCACATGTGTTGTGCGGTGCCACCCCACGATACGTTTGCAATTTAATTGCAAATGCATCGATTAGAGGATGACCCCTGCCTGGCTGTGCTGGCAAGTTGTTCGGCCCATTTTTTTCCTTGGAGTGGCTGTTGTGACGCCATGCAGCTGCCCCGAATACAGTCCGGACACAACTGCGTTGTCCGGACCACGTCCACGAAACGCCGCAATCATGCCCCCCCCATCCCCGACTTCTGCCGCTCATACTCAGTATGCAATCGCTGGACGTGGCTGCTGCATGTGAAAACTAAAGTCAACAAAATCATCCTCATCTGATGAATTATTTACAAAAAGGCATTAAGGGTTTAAGGAAATATGAATGTTGTGTCTTAGCCAAAGCTTAAAGTCCACGCCATTAGCTTGCAGGCTATATTTCCACTTAAAAACCTGTCATGGTGCTGTTTTTCTATCTGTCTGCATACTATAATGGTAATGACCAGGAGAGTAATGACATAAACCGGGAATGAAATCCTTTCAGCGCAGAGGTCCCTGCCTCATTGGTTGCTATGGTATACATAATACGAAACATTTGCCACCTCTGGCTGTTAAGCATTGACCTTTTTAAGAGATTGCTAATAGCTGCTACCTTTGTGGAGTGCATGGTGCAGGAATTGATATTGTACTGGTTTGCAAGTGTCAATGTGTAAAATTGTGTTTTAACCCCCTTCTATTCTCCTCTCACATCCATCAGCACCTAAAGCACATTGGTGTTCATTCCGAGTTGTTCACTCGCTAGCAGTTTTTAGCAGCCGTGCAAACGCTATGCCGCCTCCCACTGGGAGTGTATTTTAGCTTAGCAGAAGTGCGAACGAAAGGATCGCACTAGAGCGGCTACAAAATAACTTTGTGCAGTTTCAGAGAAGCTTCAGACCTACTCAGCGCTTGCGATCACTTCAGACTGTTCAGTTCCTGTTTTGACGTCACAAACATGCCCTGCGTTCGCCCAGCCACGCCTGCATTTTTCCTGGCACGCCTGCGTTTTTTCGAACACTACCTGAAAACGGTCAGTTGACACCCAGAAACGCCCATTTCCTGTCAATCACTCTGCGGCCAGCAGTGTGACTGAAAAGCTTTGCCAGACCCTGTGTGAAACTACATCGTTCGTTGTAATAGTACATTGCGCGTGCGCATTGTGCCGCATGCGCAGAAGTGCCTTTTTTTTCCTCATCACTGTACAGCGAATGAATGCAGCTAGCGATCAACTCGGAATGACCACCAATGTGTAAAATTGTGTGTTAACCCCCCTCTATTCTACTCACACATCCATCAGCACCTAAAGCACATTGTGTTATCACACACTAATAGTTAAAAAAAAAAATACAGCATATGCTGGCAAATTTCTGTAACCAATAGCACTTTGTGCATTGATATAACATTAAGCTTTCATTATATTCTTGCAAATCCATGGGCATTCTGTAAGTATGCATTGTGTGGGCCACACTCAACAACTGAGCCATTCTCAAGACTATTTTTATTGGCATTCCTCAAATATGTTAGTTATTTATAGTGACTTATTTCATTTTGGCATTAAGAAAATGTAACAAGATCTTACTTGCAATTCTAGATCCAAAATGATTTTAATGGCAGCATACATACAGTAAATAAAATGTTAATGCAATGCAACATTGCGATTTTAAAAATGGAGTAATTGTGCGGCAAATGGCAAAAGAGCGAATAAAATTCAACAAAGAGAATTAAAGATTGTGTGCCTGATTCAGAGATGCTAATGCTGCAGGAGGCATCTTGGTATATACCGTATATTCTCGAGTATAAGTCGACCCGAATATAAGCCGAGTCACCTAATTTTACCACAAAAAAACTGGGAAAACTTATTGACTCGAGTATAAGCCTAGGGTGGGAAATGCTGGGTTTCAAGCTTGTTGCCAGGGGTTTCATGCACTGGGTGTCATGCTCGTTGCTAGGGGGTAATGCTTGTTGCCAGGGATTTCATGAGCTGGGTGTTGTGCTTGTAACCAGGGGGTAATGCTTGTTGCTAGGGCCATGCTCCCAGTGCCAGATATTCCCCCACAGTGCCAGGTACACACATGCCCCCAGTGCCAAATATGACCCCCAGTGCCAGGTACACATATACCCCCAGTGCCAGGTACACATATACCCCCCCCCACGTGCCAATATGCTCCCCCAGTGCCACATATGCCCCCTCAGTGCCACATATGCCCCCCCCCCCCCCCTCCCCAAGTGCCAAATATGCTCCCTCAGTGCCAGGTACAACTTCCCCTCCCCACTCCCCCGCTGTTTTGTGAAGAAGGGACACGGAGGGCACAGCGCGCGCCTCTCCTGTGTCCCTCCTGCGTCTCTGGCAGCAGCGGCGGGTCTGTTAAATTAAGTGCCAGTTCGTGAGCCAATCAGAGCTCATGAACGGGTACTTCATTTAATAGACCCGCCGCTGACGCAGGAGGGACACAGGAGAGGCGCGCACTGTGCCCTCCGTGTCCCTCCTTCCCAGGTAGCAGAGATCAGTGGCGGCTAGGGCGCCCCGCAGCCCTGCGCTCCCCCAAGCGATCGCAGGGGCTGCGGGCCCCAAGTTACGCCACTGGGTCCTGGAGCATCACTCGAGTATATGCCGAGGGGGGGCTTTTTCAGCACAAAAAATGTGCTGAAAAACTCGGCTTATACTCGAGTATTTACGGTAGGTTGCCTCCTGCTGGCGTCTGTGATCTGCTGCTGCGTCCGGAGACACAGCATTGGACCACCTGTGTAATATATAACTCTGAGGTTACTCAAGATAGCTGGTGTTTTCCTGCAGCCCGGGCCAGTGAAGCTGCATCTGGGGATACAGCCACTGATCTCGGCATGCCCAGAAAACGGGTTAACGCACACCCCTATTTTCTGGAACATTGACCCGCCCCTTCCTCACCTACAAAAAGCCGCAGCATGTCAGACATGCTTGGTGCAATTGATATCTGCACATTAGCAGTAAAGAACCTGCGCAGATCTGAAAACATTGGAGATGTACGCAAACCAGGAAATGTACGCAAACCATCGGCTTCACGTACATCGCTGAATCTGGCCCCGTATGTGTACACTTAATTCGTTCCTACTGATTTGGGCACATACTCTATAACAGTTTAGAAGCTCGTTAAATGATATGTAGAGCTCCTAAATGTTTTTCCATATAAATGACTGCTCCAGTTCTCATTACAAAGACATTACGTTTGTTTAATAGCGGTAATGAAAATGTCAATAAATAGAAGCCGACATTGTAGTCCCAGTTGGCAACTGTCCCTAATTTCCAGGTTTAAAAAAAATATCCCTGGAAATTTTTGCCTCTGTATACTGTAGTCCCTATTTTTCAGTACGCACCAACTGCACAGTATAATGGCCCTCATTCCGAGTTGTTCGCTCGTTATTTTCCTTCGCATCGGTGCGATTTTCCGCTAACTGCGCATGCGCAATGTTCGCACTGCGGCTGCGCCAAGTAAATTTGCTAAGAAGTTTGGTATTTTACTCACGGCATTACAAGGTTTTTTCTTCGTTCTGGTGATCGGAGTGTGATTGACAGGAAGTGGGTGTTTCTGGGCGGAAACTGGCCGTTTTATGGGTGTGTGTGAAAAAACGCTGCAGTTTCTGGGAAAAACGCGGGAGTGTCTGGAGAAACGGGGGAGTGGCTGGCCAAACGCTGGGTGTGTTTGTGACATCAAACCAGGAACGAAACTGACTGAACTGATCGCAGTGTAGGAGTAAGTCTCGAGCTACTCAGAAACTGCTAAGAAATTTCTATTCGCAATTATGCAAATCTTTCGTTCGCAATTCAGCTAAGCTAAGATTCACTCCCAGAGGGCGGCGGCTTAGCCTGTGCACTGCTGCGAAAAGCGGCTAGCGAGCGAACAACAATTAGGAATGAGGGTCAATGTCCGTTATTCTGTATACACGATGCCAATCCTGCTTTTATTTTGTAGTTTTTATAACATTTAATTACCAGGGATTAGAAGTAAATATACACTATAAACAGGTAGCGCGTAAGGATGAGGATTGGCTCATCCAGACCTCACCATGTCTGTAACTCTGGCCCTGATTTACCTTCTATGCTGCAAAATATTTTTTCAAAATATTGGCAACTTTGCATAATGAAATCAGATTTACATAATTTTCTCTTGCTCAAAATAAGTTTTAGTGTTGACCGTTGCTTGTCCCACTTCTTCATGGCCTTGTACTGTATGTCTGTGAGGAGCAACATGAAGAACCAGACCTGGTACCTGCAGACAGGTAGAACACCCTAACCTGTCTACTTTTTAATTTATACTTATTGGGCTAATTCTGCACTGGAGGCAAAGTGTCTGTGTTTGCATGAAGCAGCAGTAGCCTGTTTTACTACCTTATACTGATGTTAGTATCTGTAGGAATAATGCTAAGATCTGTGCCATTCCAAGTGGGAAGCCGCTCCGCCCACTGCCGTCACGCCAATCGCCAAGCACCTGCTCCATGCTTTTTGCAATTGATCCAACTGACAAAAGCTTCCTTTCTTTGTGTACACATGACTCCGAACAGCATAGACCTCTAGCTATTGTACATGCCTACAATACTCCTAGGACACTCCCACAAAAACAGAATAGTTTTGTGTGATCATACAGATCTGGCTAAGATCCCATCAACTCGGAATCAGAGATTTGCAAATGTTCTTAAATTCACTTCTGTGCATGCACTGTATGATACATCTCGCTAGTTGCGTCTACAGCATCTGGCTGCCATTGGAGGCATTTTAACCTACAAATGTTAATGATCATAACTTAACTGTTATGGGGGGTGATTCAGACCTGATCGTAGATGTGCTAAATTTAGCACGTCTATGATCAGTTTCTCTGACATGCGGGGGGACGCCCAGCACAGGGCTAGTCCGCCCCACATGTCAGGCCCTGCCCCTCCTCCCCCCCTCCCACACACACACATGGGTGCGAAAGCATCACACGGCGGCAATGCTTTTGCACCCGCCAAGTAGCTTCCTACCTGCGTAGCCTAGCTGCACTGGTAGGCGGCTACCCACAGCATTCTGGGTCGCGGCGGCTGCATGTGACATCACGCAGCCGCCGCGGCCAGCCCCCGTAACAGTCCGGACATGCCTGAGTTGTCCGGACCGCGCCCCACCAACGGCGTTCTAACGCCGATGGCACACTCCCTCCCGACCCGCGATCGCCTCTGCCTGTCAGGCAGAGGTGATCGCACCAGTGAGATACTTTAGGCACTAGGCAAAGGGCTTCAGACTGTCGTTTCAGTGATTGGGTCTGAATTAGGCCCATTGTGTGGAGTATAGTTAGTAAGGAGAAATGGTTACCACTTTCAGTAGTACAATGAGACCAAAGTTCATAGAAACATAAAATTTGACGGATTCAGATAAGAAATAAATAGCCCAACTAGCCTGCCCTTTAGGGTTACAGTTTTAGAGTTGATTTAAGAGTTTGGGTTAGGGTATTAGCCAGGGTTGGTTTGGGTTAGGGTATTAGGATAAGCTTAGTGGTTTGGGTTTGGGTATTAGGGTTGGTTTAGGTTAGGATAAGTTTAGTGATTTGGGTTAGGGAATTAGGGTTGGTTTAGGTTAGGGAATTAGGGTTAAGTTTAGTGGTTTATTTTAGTGGTTTAGGTAGGATAATAATAATAAAAATACTGTTGTTGTTGTTGTTGTTGTTGTTGTTGTTGTAATAATGATAGCAAGAATAATAATATTTTTGTTTATACAGCGCTTTTTCTCCTATAGGACTGAAGGCGCTTTACACCAGACACCAAAAGCATAGTACATGGTACAAAGGATTTAATGAAGCAGTGAAAAGTGTGGAGAACTGAGCCAGGGGAGTAGTTGCCCATGGCAACCAATCAGCTGCTATGTATAATTTCATAGAATTATCCACTGGCTCACTTCTCCACTCTTTTCACTGCTTCATGAACACCCCTTAGTATTACAGCAGGTCGAAGAACCACCCAGAAATAAAAAGAGAAAACAGACATAACAGGCACAATGCAGGATTGGAACTGTCATTTGGGTAATAAATTCCACGGGATATATATTCCACTCACACAATTTTGACTTTGAAAATCACTGGACAATAAACTGGCTTACGCTACAGACACTACCCTGGAAGCTCTCCTGCCCCCACCTCTACCCCTCAGTGGTCCGCACCTACTCACAACAAAGACAAATTGCAAATGTAAAACCTCCAAAAATGTAATTATAAAAAATATACACACAGTATTGAAAATAAAAGTATATATGTGCATATGCTGGGCTAGCAGAATGATGTACAGTTTATCTGAGCATATGGGCACAGTGTACGAGTGTAAGCCAAGGGTACTGTCTATATCTGGGCATACAGTATGAAGATAGCGTGAGCCTGCTTGTGCCAAGGCTACGCTGGCAGAGCAGGGTGTATCTGAGCACACAATATGCAGCCTGTGAATATGTTGGTGCCAGCAAAATCTGCTACAGTTTCCTAGCTATGTAAGAGAGAGCCCAGGAGCTGGTTATACCTGCATGTGCAGCAAGGAGCTGGGTATACCTGCGTGTGCAGCAAGTAGCTGGGTATACCTGCATGTGCAGCAAGGAGCTGGGTATACCTGCGTGTGCAGCAAGGAGCTGGGTATACCTGCGTGTGCAGCAAGGAGCTGGGTATACCTGCGTGTGCAGCAAGTAGCTGGGTATACCTGCGTGTGCAGCAAGTAGCTGGGTATACCTGCATGTGCAGCAAGGAGCTGGGTATACCTGCGTGTGCAGCAAGGAGCTGGGTATACCAGCGTGTGCAGCAAGTAGCTGGGTATACCTGCATGTGCAGCAAGGAGCTGGGTATACCTGCGTGTGCAGCAAGTAGCTGGGTATACCTGCATGTGCAGCAAGGAGCTGGGTATACCTGCGTGTGCAGCAAGGAGCTGGGTATACCTGCGTGTGCAGCAAGGAGCTGGGTATACCTGCGTGTGCAGCAAGGAGCTGGGTATACCTGCGTGTGCAGCAAGGAGCTGGGTATACCTGCGTGTGCAGCAAGTAGCTGGGTATACCTGCATGTGCAGCAAGGAGCTGGGTATACCTGCGTGTGCAGCAAGGAGCTGGGTATACCTGCGTGTGCAGCAAGTAGCTGGGTATACCTGCGTGTGCAGCAAGTAGCTGGTTATACCTGCATGAGCAGCAAGGAGCTGGGTATACCTGCGTGTGCAGCAAGGAGCTGGGTATACCTGCGTGTGCAGCAAGGAGCTGGGTATACCTGCGTGTGCAGCAAGTAGCTGGGTATACCTGCATGTGCAGCAAGGAGCTGGGTATACCTGCGTGTGCAGCAAGGAGCTGGGTATACCTGCGTGTGCAGCAAGTAGCTGGGTATACCTGCATGTGCAGCAAGGAGCTGGGTATACCTGCGTGTGCAGCAAGGAGCTGGGTATACCTGTGTGTGCAGCAAGGAGCTGGGTATACCTGCATGTGCAGCAAGTAGCTGGGTATACCTGCATGTGCAGCAAGGAGCTGGGTATACCTGCGTGTGCAGCAAGGAGCTGGGTACACCTGCGTGTGCAGCAAGGAGCTGGGTATACCTGCGTGTGCAGCAAGTAGCTGGGTATACCTGCATGTGCAGCAAGGAGCTGGGTATACCTACGTGTGCAGCAAGGAGCTGGGTATACCTGCGTGTGCAGCAAGGATCTGGGTATACCTGCGAGTGCAGCAAGGAGCTGGGTATACCTGCATGTGCAGTAAGGAGCTGGGTATACCTGCATGTGCAGCAAGGAGCTGGGTATACCTGCGTGTGGACCAAGGGAACTGGGTATACCTACATGTGCAGTAAGGAACTGGATATACCTGCATGTGCAGCAAGGAGCTGGGTATACCTGCATGTGCAGTAAGGATCTGGGTATACCTGCATGTGCAGCAAGGAGCTGGGTATACCTAAGTGTGGACCAAGGGAACTTGGTATACCTACATGTGCAGTAAGGAACTGGATATACCTGCATGTGCAGCAAGGAGCTGGGTATACCTGTGTGTACAGCAAGGATCTGGGTATACCTGCATGTGCAGTAAAGAGCTGGGTATATCTGCATGTGCAGTAAGGAGCTGGGTATACCTGCATGTGCAGTAAAGAGCTGGGTATACCTGCGTGTGCAGTAAGGAGCTGGGTATACCTGCATGTGCAACAAGGAGCTTGATATACTGTACCTGCATGTGCAACAAACTGGGTATACCTGTGTCATGTGCAGTAAGGAGCTGGGTATACCTGCATGTGCAGTAAAGAGCTTGGTATACCTGCGTGTGCAGCAAGGAACTGGGTATACCTGCATGTGCAGTAAGGATCTGGTTATACCTGTGTGTGCAGCAAGGAACTGGATATACTGTACCTACATGTGCAACAAACTGGCTATACCTGTGTCATGTGCAGCAAGGAACTGGGTATACCTGCATGCACAGTAAAGAGACGGATATACTTGCACATGAAGCAAGGAACTGGGTATACCTGCGCGCGCAGCAAGGAACTGGGTATACTCGTACGTGAAGCAAGGAACTGGTTATTCCTGCGTGTGCAGTAAGGAACTGGATATACCTGCGTGTGCAGTAAGGAACTGGATATACCTGTGTGTGCAGTAAGGAACTGGTTATACCTGTGTGCAGTAAGGAACTGGTTATACCTGTGTATGCAGTAGGGAACTGGTTATACCTGCATATGCAGTAAGGAACTGGGTATACCTGTGTGTGCAGTAAGGAACTGGGAATACCTGCGTGTGCAGTAAGGAACTGGCTATACCTGTGTGTGCAGTAAGGAACTGGTTATACTTGTGTGTGCAATAAGGAACTGGATATACCTGCGTGTGCAGTAAGGAACTGGATATACCTGCGTGTGCAGTAAGGAACTGGTTATTCCTGCGTGTGCAGTAAGGAACTGGTTATTCCGGTGTGTGCAGTAAGGAACTGGTTATACCTGTGTGTGCAGTAAGGAACTGGTTATACCTAGTGATGTGCACCGGACATTTTTCGGGTTTTGTGTTTTGGTTTTGGATTCGGTTCCGCGGCCGTGTTTTGGATTCGGACGCGTTTTGGCAAAACCTCCCTGAAAATTTTTTGTCGGATTCGGGTGTTTTTTACAAAAAACCCTCAAAAACAGTTTAAATCATAGAATTTGGGGGTCATTTTGATCCCACAGTATTATTAACCTCAATAACCATAATTTCCACTCATTTCCAGTCTATTCTGAACACCTCACACCTCACAATATTATTTTTAGTCCTAAAATTTGCACCAAGGTCGCTGGATGACTAAGCTAAGCGACCCAAGTGGCCGACACAAACACCTGGCCCATCTAGGAGTGGCACTGCAGTGTCAGACAGGATGGCACTTCAAAAAAATAGTCCCCAAACAGCACATGATGCAAAGAAAAAAGAGGTGCAATGAGGTAGCTGTGTGACTTAGCTAAGCGACCCAAGTGGCCGACACAAACACCTGGCCCATCTAGGAGTGGCACTGCAGTGTCAGACAGGATGGCAGATTAAAAAAATAGTCCCCAAACAGCACATGATGCAAAGAAAAAAAGAGGCGCAATGAGGTAGCTGTGTGACTAAGCTAAGCGACCCAAGTGGCCGACACAAACACATGGCCCATCTAGGAGTGGCACTGCAGTGTCAGACAGGATGGCAGATTAAAAAAATTGTCCCCAAACAGCACATGATGCAAAGAAAAAAAGAGGCGCAATGAGGTAGCTGTGTGACTAAGCTAAGCGACCCAAGAGTGCTTCCATCCTCAGGTGAAGCTGAACCACTAGCCTTGAACATAGGCAAGGGCCTCAGCTGTTCCTTGCCACTCCGTGTCGTAAATGGCACATTGGCAAGTTTACGCTTCTCCTCAGACGATTTTGATTTAGATTTTTGGGTCATTTTACTGAGCTTTATTTTTTGGGACTGTGCATCGGCCTTGGCAGACGACGTTGATGGCATTTCATCGTCTCGGCCATGACTAGTGGCAACAGCTTCAGCACGAGGTGGAAGTGGATGTTGATCTATCCCTATTTTACCCTCCACATTTTTGTTCTCCATTTTTTAATGTGTGGAATTATATGCCAGTAATAGATCAATGTATAATACTGGTGATCACTGGTCAGCAAAACTCTGTACTGTACTCCTCCTATATAATATACTGGTGGTCCCCAGTCCCCACAATAAAGCAGTGTGAGCACAGATATATGCAGCACACTGAGCACAGATATGGAGCGTTTTTCAGGCAGAGAACGTATAATACTGGTGGTCACTGGTCAGCAAAACTCTGCACTGTACTCCTCCTATATAATACTGGTGGTCCCCAGTCCCCACAATTAAGCAGTGTGAGCACAGATATATGCAGCACACTGAGCACAGATAAGGAGCGTTTTTCAGGCAGAGAACGTATAATACTGGTGGTCAGGTCACTGGTCAGCAAAACTCTGCACTGTTCTCCTCCTATAATACTGCTGGTCCCCAGAATAAAGATATGCAGCCCCCTGACACAAAGTGAGAGGACGCCAGCCACGTCCTCTCACTATCATTTCCAATGCACGAGTTAAAAATGGCGGCGACACGCGGCTCCTTATATAGAATCCGAATCTCGCGAGAATCCGACAGCGGGATGATGACGTTTGGGCGCGCTCGGGTTAACCGAGCAAGGCGGGAGGATCCGAGTCGCTCGGACCCGTGAAAAAAAAGGTGACGTTCGGGCGGGTTCGGATCCCGAGGATCCGAACCCGCTCATCACTAGTTATACCTGTGTGTGCAGTAAGGAACTGGTTATATCTGCGTGTGCAGCAAGGAAGTGGTTATACCTGCGTGTGCAGTAAGGAACTGGTTATACCTGCGTGTGCAGTCAGGAACTGGTTATACCTGCGTGTGCAGTAAGGAACTGGTTATTCCTGCGTGTGCAGTAAGGAACTGGTTATACCTGCGTGTGCAGTAAGGAACTGGTTATACCTGCATGTGCAATAAGGAACTGGGTATACCTGTGTGTGCAGTAAGGAACTGGTTATTCCTGCGTGTGTAGTAAGGAACTGGTTATACCTGCATGTGCAGTAAGGAACTGGTTATACCTGTGTGTGCAGTAAGGAACTGGGTATACCTGTGTGTGTGGTAAGGAACTGGTTATACCTGTGTGTGCAGTAAGAACTGGTTATACCTGTGTGTGTGGTAAGGAACTGGTTATTCCTGCGTGTGCAGTAAGGAACTGGTTATACCTGTGTGTGTAGTAAGGAACTGGTTATACCTATGTGTGCAGTAAGGAACTGGATATAGCTACGTGTGCAGTAAGGAACTGGTTATACCTGTGTGTGTAGTAAGGAACTGGTTATACCTATGTGTGCAGTAAGGAACTGGTTATACCTATGTGTGTAGTAAGGAACTGGTTATACCTGCATGTGCAGTAAGGAACTGGGTATACCTGTGTGTGCAGTAAGGAACTGGTTATACCTGTGTGTGTAGTAAGGAACTGGTTATACCTGTGTGTGCAGTAAGGAACTGGTTATACCTGTGTGTGCAGTAAGGAACTGGTTATACCTGTGTGTGTAGTAAGGAACTGGTTATACCTGTGTGTGCAGTAAGGAACTGGTTATACCTATGTGTGCAGTAAGGAACTGGTTATACCTATGTGTGTAGTAAGGAACTGGTTATACCTGTGTGTGCAGTAAGGAACTGGATATAGCTATGTGTGCAGTAAGGAACTGGTTATACCTATGTGTATAGTAACGAACTGGGTATACCTGTGTGTGCAGTAAGGAACTGGTTATACCTATGTGTGCAGTAAGGAACTGGTTATACCTATGTGTGCAGTAAGGAACTGGTAATACCTATGTGTGTAGTAAGGAACTGGTTATACCTATGTGTGCAGTAAGGAACTGGTTATTCCTGTGTGTGCAGTAAGGAACTGGTTATACCTATGTGTGCAGTAAGGAACTGGTTATACCTGTGTGTGTAGTAAGGAACTGGTTATACCTGTGTGTGTAGTAAGGAACTGGTTATACCTGTGTGTGCAGTAAGGAACTGGTTATACCTGTGTGTGTAGTAAGGAACTGGTTATACCTATGTGTGCAGTAAGGAACTGGTTATTCCTGCGTGTGCAGTAAGGAACTGGATATACCTGTGTGTGCAGTAAGGAACTGGGTATACCTATGTGTGCAGTAAGGAACTGGATATACCTATGTGTGCAGTAAGGAACTGGTTATACCTGTGTGTGTAGTAAGGAACTGGTTATACCTATGTGTGCAGTAAGGAACTGGTTATACCTGTGTGTGTAGTAAGGAACTGGTTATACCTATGTGTGCAGTAAGGAACTGGTTATTCCTGCGTGTGCAGTAAGGAACTGGATATACCTGTATGTGCAGTAAGGAACTGGGTATACCTATGTGTGCAGTAAGGAACTGGATATACCTATGTGTGCAGTAAGGAACTGGTTATACCTGTGTGTGTAGTAAGGAACTGGTTATACCTATGTGTGCAGTAAGGAACTGGTTATTCCTGCGTGTGCAGTAAGGAACTGGATATACCTGTATGTGCAGTAGGGAACTGGGTATACTTATTTGTGAAGCAAGAGGAATTTGCTTATAAGACAGAAAACAATCAGCGCCATTTCTCAATGCAGAGAACAACCCCATCTAATGCAAGATACTTACTGTATAATTAATTCATGCACTTGGACTACACATGCATTTTTCATAAATCTTGCATAAAGAAGGAAGCCTTGATAATGTAGTGCAGGGAGCCGTTCATCTTCTTAATGAGTAAAGAAAGACATTACTGTATATGTTATAATTACATGTCCGCAGATCAGATCTTTTTAGGTGTCTTTTACAGATGAAACCGCCAAAGTGAATTAAGGCATTACCATCTGACAAAGCAATAAATAGCACATCGGAACGGTTATTTTCTTAAGAGCTGCATACCGAACGAACTGCGTACAGATGTATTCTATCCCACGCCGCATTATTAGCAGCCCCTCCCCCATGTAAGTGGCAATTAAGTTTCCAGAATGATAGAGAAATACCCAGTATTCTTTTGTCACGCACACCAGCGTATAGATAGTAACAGCAATAGAGACACATGATATCTGGGGAGGCTGTTATAGTTTTACTGTTATTTTGTAAGTCACATAAATGTGTAATGTGCACCAAATCCTGATATAGGTTTATGGAGATTCTCCTTAAACGGTTTCTGAAAGCCTGACCATCTGAACCATATAATTAAATTCCCATAAAACTATCACATAAATGCATTATTATTATGTGTGTATATATATATATATATATATATATATATATATAGCACTAGCATATTTCATTGCGCATTACAATTGGGATTGTTAATACCTAAAAAGTAAATATAATATATATCACTGTATTCCTGGAACGTAAGAGAACTGGGCCGCGTGCAAGCTGGTTACAGTTGCGGACCCTTAAAGCAACCTGTTAGGTTTAGAAATTATAGTGACATTTATTTGTGTACATTTGTGTACAGCACAGTTTTTGAAACAAAAGGGTGTACTGTGATTTTGACAAGAGTGTAGTACTGCGACTTTTGAATTACCCAGTATATATATATATATATATTTTTTTTTTTTTTTTTTTTGAGTGTACATGTGCAGCAAGCATGCATGTAATGCATACTTGCTGCACATGATTAAAATAATACATGACAATAGCCATTATCAATTGGGGATTTTATCATGAGTGGGTAATGGTCTGGCTGCAAGCTTTGCACCAACTCCTCCTTCAGCCACTCACAGAGCACCTAATGCTTGGAAATGGATTGAATTTGCCTGGCAGTCCATAGACTGGTGTGAACAGGGGACAATCTATTGATCAGGATTTGATTAGACTTGTCTAACTATCATTAGTTCTTCTGAGTGCGGTCAAGAAGATTCATCGTTTGCGAAAGGACTGTTTGAAAATTGTAGTGCTGTAGGCTAGTTGTATTGATTTCAGTGGATAACAGCCAGACTCTCCGGGTAAGCCTGGAACAGGAGGGCAGAAGTACATGTGGTGGTTAAAATGAAGCAGTGGACAGTATTGTATACCCACACACAGGCAGCTTTTATGCAGAAAGTTAAATGCTCTGGTCAATGCCGTGCTAAGGATGGGGTCAGCTGACCACGGCAGGGACATTCATCAGCTAGTAAATAAGACTTTCTGTCTGACATCACTCAGACATCACAGGCTCATCAAGGTGGTGTACCACATGTGGGACATAAATCCTAATGTCAACCGGGCCTGTCCTGCCTACATTGGTATCAGTGTCGGACTGTGGCGTGAAGGGCCCAGCGGGGTAATACATTTGTAGGGGCCCATGTTTAGGGGTGTGGCCAGTCTCCAGAGGTTTGGCTAACTATTAAAGAGTACCTATTGTTAGTGCATGCATGATAACATATCTCCCAACTGTCCCGATTTTCGTGGGACAGTCCCATTTTTGGGGGGTCTGTCCCGCTGGGGGGGATTAGTTTGGAGGCTCCCTATCACTCGCTGCTCTACTCAGTTCAGAGCAGAGCAGAAGTGAATAGACGCTGTGCGCATGCGCATAGCGTCTATTCCAGTGAGGCAGAGGGACTGGGGTCATGGCCAGCAGCTCACAGAGCGCTGGCCGTGCCCCCACTGTGATGGAAATTGGAGGCGTGGCTCGTGATTGTGGCATCCACATAAGGCCACACACCCCTTTTGTTAATCCACGCCCTTTTCGGCGCCGCGAGGCTTTGCCGTGCCCAGGAGCCCGGACTTCGAAAACCCAAATGTTGGGAGGTATGTGATAATGTACCAGATTAATAACAGCAATGCACTGTAGATAATGCACCATAACCCTGTGTAGTATAAGGTCACACATGAATAATGTATAATTCAAGTACACACTGTGGAACCTGATCCCTAGAAGAGGAAGTGGGGCCCCAGGCAGTGGGGCCCACTGGGGGGTTCCCCTGAACCCCTGTGGGCCAGTCAAACACTGATTGGTATAGGTAATGTATATTCTTTCCTTAAAGTGTACATTTTGCACACACACAATCCGCCCCCCACCCCCTTCCCCCCCTCCCAGAAATATACACTATATTCTATTTATAAACTTGTTTTGGAGGCGAAGCTTTGGTCAAAATGGCCCCCACAGCCAAAGTTTTCTGCCCCATACCTTGTGAAATATTATTATGCACTTGCTCTGTGTACAGTAGCTGAAGAGCCAATAAGACACTTTGGAGTGCATTCAAGTCATTAAATAATGGCAGTGACATACCGTATATATATACTCGAGTATAAGCTGACTTTTTCAGCACTTTTTTTTGTGCTGAAAAAGCCACCTCGGCTTATACTCGAGTCAGTGGCAGTGCAGTGTGACAGACAGAGCAGTGTGAAGGAGGGACCTCTGATCACGAACCGGCACTTCCTTTAATAGACCCGCCACAGCCGCCGGAGATGCAGGAGGGACACAGGAGAGGCGCGCGCTGTGCGCTCCGTGTCCCTCCTTCAGAAGACAGTGCGGGATCGACGGAGGGGTAAGTAACAGGCACTGGGGGAGGGGGCATATGTGGCAGCATGAGGGGCATATGTGGCAGCATGAGGGGCATATCTGGCAGCATGAGGGCATATCTGGCACATCTGGCACTGTGGGGCATATGTGGCAGCATGAGGGGCATATCTGGCAGCATGAGGGCATATCTGGCAGCATGAGGGCATATCTGGCAGCATGAGGGCATATCTGGCACTGTGGGGCATATTTGGCAGCATGAGGGCATATCTGGCACATCAGGCACTGTGGGGCATATCTGGCAGCATGAGGGCATATCTGGCACTGTGGAGGCATATCTGGCAGTATGAGGGCATATCTGGCACTGAGGGCTGTGTACGGCTAGAGCTGCATTTCCCACCCTAGGCTTATACTGGAGTCAATAAGTTTTCCCAGGTTGTTGTGGTAGAATTAGGTGCCTCGGCTTATATTCGGGTCGACTTATACTCGAGTATATACGGTATGTAAAGCATGAAGCACAAAGTGTTGTTGTTATATGCATCTTAGTTCAGTTCACAAAATGGCTGCCTCCACTTTGAGCAGACAGCTACGGCGACCAGGGCTACAAATAAAATATGTGATGTTTCTAATAATTCAGTTTGTTAATAATTAAAAAAAAGGAGTAGGCCTCACGAGGAACGCCCTCTTCCTGTGCCTCTAACATTGCTGCCTTCAATAGCTTTAGTGGATACACTGTACATAGTAATCAAGGAAAACCAATCCCACCTATAACTAGAGATGAGCGCCGGAAATTTTTCGGGTTTTGTGTTTTGGTTTTGGGTTCGGTTCCGCGGCCGTGTTTTGGGTTCGACCGCGTTTTGGCAAAACCTCACCGAATTTTTTTTGTCGGATTCGGGTGTGTTTTGGATTCGGGTGTTTTTTTCAAAAAACACTAAAAAACAGCTTAAATCATAGAATTTGGGGGTCATTTTGATCCCAAAGTATTATTAACCTCAAAAACCATAATTTACACTCATTTTCAGTCTATTCTGAATACCTCACACCTCACAATATTATTTTTAGTCCTAAAATTTGCACCTAGGTCGCTGGATGACTAAGCTAAGCGACCCTAGTGGCCGACACAAACACCGGGCCCATCTAGGAGTGTCACTGCAGTGTCACGCAGGATGTCCCTTCCAAAAAAACCTCCCCAAACAGCACATGACGCGCTCTGTACTATGCCATTGGGCATCGGCCTTGGCAGACGACGTTGCTGGCATTTCATCGTCTCGGCCATGACTAGTGGCAGCAGCTTCAGCACGAGGTGGAAGTGGATCTTGATCTTTCCCTAATTTTGGAACCTCAACATTTTTGTTCTCCATATTTTAATAGGCACAACTAAAAGGCACCTCAGGTAAACAATGGAGATGGATGGATACTAGTATACAATTATGGATGGACTGCCGAGTGCCGACACAGAGGTAGCTACAGCCGTGGACTACCGTACTGTGTCTGCTGCTAATATAGACTGGATGATTGATATTGAGATGAAATCAATATATATATGTATGTATATATAATATCACTAGTACTGCAGCCGGACAGGTAGATAATATATTTATTAGGTAATGATGACTGATGACGGACCTGCTGGACACTGTCAGCTCAGCAGCACTGCAGACTGCTACAGTAAGCTACTATACTATAGTAGTATGTACAAAGAAGAAAGAAAAAAAAAACACGGGTAGGTGGTATACAATTATGGATGGACTGCCGAGTGCCGACACAGAGGTAGCTACAGCCGTGGACTAACGTACTGTGTCTGCTGCTAATATAGACTGGATGATTGATAATGAGATGAAATCAATATATATATGTATGTATATATAATATCACTAGTACTGCAGCCGGACAGGTAGATAATATATTTATTAGGTAATGATGACTGATGACGGACCTGCTGGACACTGTCAGCTCAGCAGCACCGCAGACTGCTACAGTAAGCTACTATACTCTATAGTAGTATGCACAAAGAAGAAAAAAAAAAAAAAAAACACGGGTAGGTGGTATACAATTATGGATGGACTGCCGAGTGCCGACACAGAGGTAGCTACAGCCGTGGACTACCGTACTGTGTCTGCTGCTAATATAGACTGGATGATTGATAATGAGATGAAATCAATATATATATGTATGTATATATAATATCACTAGTACTGCAGCCGGACAGGTAGATAATATATTTATTAGGTTATGATGACTGATGACGGACCTGCTGGACACTGTCAGCTCAGCAGCACCGCAGACTGCTACAGTAAGCTACTATACTATAGTAGTATGTACAAAGAAGAAAGAAAAAAAAAAAAACCACGGGTAGGTGGTATACAATTATGGATGGACTGCCGAGTGCCGACACAGAGGTAGCTACAGCCGTGGACTAACGTACTGTGTCTGCTGCTAATATAGACTGGATGATTGATAATGAGATGAAATCAATATATATATGTATGTATATATAATATCACTAGTACTGCAGCCGGACAGGTAGATAATATATTTATTAGGTAATGATGACTGATGACGGACCTGCTGGACACTGTCAGGTCAGCACAGCACCGCAGACTGCTACAGTAAGCTACTATAGTAGTATGTATAAAGAAGAATGAAAAAAAAAAAAACCACGGGTAGGTGGTATACAATATTATATATATATATATATATATATATATATATATATATTATATACAATTATATATATATATATATATATATATATATTTATTAAATTGGTGGTGATTGATTATTAAACTGGTGGTCACTTCAGGTCACGTTGCAACTTGCAACTAGTACTCCGAGGCCTAAGCAGACAATCACAAAATATATTATTATACTGGTGGTCAGTGTGGTCACAACAATGGCAGTGTGGCACTGACTCTGGCAGCAAAAGTGTGCACTGTACGTTATATGTACTCCTGAGTCCTGCTCTCAGACTCTAACTGCTCCCCACTGTCAGTGTCTCCCCCACAAGTCAGATAATACACTTACAGTCACACTATCTAATCTATAAATATCACTTCAGCAAGTAGTATAGTAGTATACAGTATAGTAGTACTCCTCCTAATAATGCTCCCCAAAATACTGTGTCTCTCTCTTCTCTAAACGGAGAGGATGCCAGCCACGTCCTCTCCCTATGACTCTCAATGCACGTGTGAAAATGGCGGCGACGCGCGGCTCCTTATATAGAATCCGAGTCTCGCGATAGAATCCGAGCCTCGCGAGAATCCGACAGCGTGATGATGACGTTCGGGCGCGCTCGGGTTAGCCGAGCAAGGCGGGAAGATCCGAGCCTGCTCGGACCCGTGTAAAAAACCTGAAGTTCGGGCGGGTTCGGATTCAGAGGAACCGAACCCGCTCATCTCTACCTATAACTAGCAATTTTATACAAGCACTGGACACAGAGGGAGTGTATAGTACATGGATGAGGAGGCTTATCCGTATAGACTGTAGGGGGTATATTTACTGAGGTGGGAGTTTTTTAGAACCGGTGATGTTGCTCATAGCAACCAATCAGATTCTATGTAACCTTTATCTAGCTGCTTCTAGAAGATGATAGATAGGATCTGATTGGTTGCTATAGGCAACATCACCAGTTCTAAAAAAAACTCCCACCTTAGTAAATTTATCATCAGGAGTCACACCAAGTACTGACCTACTATGTGACGTCAGTAGAACACCAATAAAACCTAAAGTCACAATAGTACAAAACAGACACAGAAAATGCTGCAACTAGTCCTTAGTTAAAATGAGCTGTAATACGCAGCGTCAATTATTCAATCATCTCTATTGACTTCAACACGTTGCATTCGTTTTTTTTATTGGATGGGAGTTAAAATAATGATGAGGAAGGTGGGCAAACAGTATGAGGCAAAACAAAAAGTACAGGATGAGGGCAAGGCTCATAGGTAAACACAGTTTACACACACACAGTTGCCCAGAAACCCCCCTCCTCTTGGCAAGTGCTTCAAATTATGACAACAATATCAATGGTATATAATAGAAGAGCTGCAGCCACATTATGCAGTTTAAGGGACAGAGCAGAGCTGCTGCACATGCCCAGTAGTAGCAGCTTTTTCTACCAAGTTTGCTGTGTGTAGATCTGAGTCCTCAATCCGTGCACTGGACCAGAGAGTAGCTACTAGGAAGAAGAGACAGGAGCCTTACCATGAGGTGGGAGAATGTATACTTAGAAAGTGCAGTACTGGTTCTATTATGTTTTTATTTTAATTTATTATGATGTCTTTAACCTTTTCCTGACAATATTTAAATGTTTGATACAGCCTATAATACAGACCATCTATAGTTAGAGACCATCTATAATGTTAAATATTAATGCTATATTCCATACAGTACCCAGTGTATAAAAAGACCAATGTTTACATTAATGTCCAGGGTCGTTACTAGGTTCTTCTATCGCTCCCCCAGACTCCCGCACTTGCTCTAACATTCTGCAGAGTGGGAGATTGTAGACATCATTTGGAAACCCCCCCTCTAGAAATCCTGCGTTTGCCACTGAGGCCATAATCCTTTCTGTAACCAGGGAAATGTACTGTATACAAAGGAATGGCATTATTTAACATTCAAATATCTCCCAGGTACATGTAGGTCTAGAATAGTTGGTGGTTTATTATAAGCTGGAGCCTTCCAATCTACTTATCTGGTCTCTGAATGGAACATTAGGTCAGCCTGCATTCTATGACTGGATTTATCCTGAAATAGCACAGTGTCACCCTGACACACAGGGGCAGATGTATTAACCTGGAGAAGGCATGAGGAAGTGATAAACCAGTGATATGTGCAAGGTGATAAAGGCACCAGCCAATCAGCTCCAATATGTAAATTAACAGTTAGGATCTGATTGGCTGCTGCCTTTATCACCTTGCACATATCACTGGTTTGTCACTTCCTTATGCCGTCTCCAGGTTAATAAATCTGCCCCACAGCTCGCTGTCACTCCCCTTCCTATGGTTACCCATGGCCTGTATTGTTACATCTGCTGTGCTCTGTTCACGGATACCCAGATGTGTACGCAGGCGTGTCTCCCAGGAAAATGGGCTACTAGGGTGAATGTTGATAGTGCTGGACTGTTTAGGAAGAACAGTATCTATATATGTAAGAACTATTGACCAATATATTCCAGGAGGGTCAGAGGCATCTGTGAAGTCACATGACCTTGTGTAGTTACCATGGCTTGGTATTACAGTAACAAACAGCACGAATAGTGGGGGCTAGGCATGTTTTGATAGGTATTGATTATATAGTGCCATTTACAGTAATCCTAGTTTATTACTGGATTTTGGTAAGTAGTGCTAATTATGAATCTGTTATTAATCCCCATCTCTATTCGGCAACACAGAGAAATTTCCTAGTCACATACCTCCCTTTCCGAGCCCTATCCCATCGTCACATAGCAGTGAGGTGGGGGAGGTCACTTTCACCTGCTGTTCTACATAGCAGAGCAATGGTGAATGGATTCTCTGCATGTGTGCACAGCATCTAAATAACAGAGAGGCTGGGGTCAGCACAGCAGCTCGGGAAGCGCTGTGCATGCCCGCCAGGGAGACAGACAAGCAGTGGCAAGACCACGGGGTCTACGATTGGAGGGAGCTAAAGTACCAACCAACCAGCTCCTGTCATATTTCAAGCACAGCCTTTAACATGGCAGTTAGGAGCTAATTGGCTGGTACTTTACCTCTCTCTCTACTTTATCTCTCTCCAAGGTTTAGCACGGTGGTTCTCAAACTGTGTGCCGTGGCACGCTGGGGTGCCTCAGGAGTCAGGACACTTGCAGGGTGCCCTGGGTTGGTGCCAGGACCAATTCAAATTATTTATGGTCAATGTAATAGGCAAAACCAGTGCTGGTGGCTGCTAATAATAAAATATGTGGACAAACAGAAGCAAATCTTGTCCCTCATCACATAACTGACCTAAGGATGACATATAAATACACTTTATTTCATTTAATATTTCTTTCTAAATAACTCTGTAAGAAACTTTTGGCCTATGGCTGCCCTGAAAAACATTCTGATACTCTAGGGCGCCGTGATTCAAAAAAGTTTGAGAACCACTGGCTTAGTACACAGACCCCTTTGTCATGCCACCGCTTGTGACCCCAATGTCTTGATACCCCTCTCCCAAACGTTAGAAGGTATGAGGTCAGGACCCATGGCAGCTGTTTCATGCTCTCTAAGCCCTTTTTTAACCTTAATTCTTTGTAAGGATATTCATATGCCTGTCCCAAGCATGTTTAAATTGCCCTACAGTCTTAGCCTCTACCACCTCTGATGGGAGGCTATTCCACTTATCCACTACCCTTTCTGTGAAGTAATTTTTCCTTAAATTTCCCCTGAACCTCCCCCCCTCCAGTCTCAATGTATGCCCTCGAGTTCTAATACTTCTTTTCCTTTGAAGAATGTTTCCCTCCTGAACTTTGTCATGCAACCCAGCAAGGCTGCACAGCTCCGGATATACAGTAAAAATGTAACTCTTCCCTCTATACAATGTGTACGAAGGTACATAAGGCTGCTATCTATTTATGTGCGCAGTCATACTCCTGAGAATTGCAAGCACCCTGCGGCTACTCACCAGCCCAGAACAATGGGGGTTATTCCGAGTTGATCGCTCACTGTCAACTTTTTGCAGCGCTGCGATTAGATAGTTGCCGCCTATGGGGGAGTGTATTTTAGCTTTGCAAGTGTGCGAACGCTTTTGCAGCCAACGGCACGAAAAAGTTTTTTGCAGTTTCTGAATAGCTCTGGACTTACTCAGCCGCTGCGATCACTTCAGTCTTTTTGGTCCCGGAATTGACGTCAGACACCTGCCCTGCAAACACTTGTACACGCCTGCGTTTTTCCAAACACTCCCAGAAAACGGTCAGTTGACACCCATAAACGCCCTCTTTCTGTCAATCTCCTTGCGATCGGCTGTGCGAATGGATTCTACGTTAAATCCATCGCCCAGCATCGATCCTCTTTGTACTCGGAATGACCCCCCAATATTCACTAGATAGCAGCTACGGTAAGCGTTTGCATGTGTTTTCACTCTTCATAGAGGAAGCAGAATTTGGAAAGTTTATGTCACAGATATGAACAGCAACCCACCACTACACTGATCTTCTGACCTCTGCCAAAGTCATCTTCATTCTTCCCATTTCTTTAAGAAATAGTATTATAAACTCATTCTGCATATGTTTAGGATTCATTAAGACAGCATCAAGTGCTGGCATGTACCACGTACTTCCCCTGAGCCATGCCAGTTACATTTTACAAATCTCCTCTGACAGTAATAGCTGATAAGAGACAGGGCGACCCCGATGATGAATACAGAGAACTCTATAGAAGAGTAGGGAAATAATTAGTCATCACTCATGGCGGAGGCTTTAGGGACTGCTTGGCTTATTAGCATTAGCTTCACATATAACTGTTTGTTTAATGTCTCTGTGCTTGAAGTTGCTCCCAGCTCTTACCTTGTGTTTTTATTGCATTGTATTATTCCACATGTTCTGCAATACTCCTTGGTTTAAAGACAAAAAAAAAAAGATCAATCAAATTGGTGATCCCTTAAACAAGTCACCTGCAATCCTTCCTGGGGGCACCAGCGATACAATTTGATGTTGCTGTATGGTAAAAGTTGAGCTATTGTATAGAAATGTGTTGCCATTTGGGTCTAGGGAAATCTAATGTGTTAATATATGTAAAAGCCAAGGAGATCAGGCTCAGCCATTGCACTCTTTATTACAGATAAATAATGTCTATATTTCACTCATAACCATTTTCACTCTTATGCATTCTGCATATTGCGCAGCTACCTAGTGTTTATAAACTTCTATTACAGCACAGTCACGTCATGGGCCGGTCATATGACCAGGGCTGTGTGCTGGGGTGTTTTGCATCTGCCTGAAAACTATATTGTGTAGAGTTTGTATGTACTCTCTGGGGTCAGTTAGGATTATTCTGTGTGCTACGTATCTCTCACATAGCACAAAGATAGAATGGAAGGTGGACTTCTAATTTGGCAATGGAGAGTGTGCATTTGTGTGCCTGTAGTACATAAATTAGATTGTAAGCTCCATTAGTGCTAATGTGCCTGAATATACAGTACAGGTACACCACCGATAATCCGGCACCCTCGGTTCCAGCACTGTGCCAGATTATAGATTTTGCCGGATTATCGTTGGTATCATTTACGGTGGTGTTGGCAGCATCCTGACCCACCCCTCTGCAGCCTAATTCTATCCAGTGTGACCCCTAAAGCCTAATTTCGGCCACACAGCCTGATTTCCCACCTGCAGCCCGTCTCACCGCCACAGCCTGACTACACGCCCGCATCCAGACTCCCCTACCCGCAGCCTACTGTAACTAAGGGGGTAATTGCAACAATCGCAGTCAATTACTTTGTGGAGTGCGCACGCGGAGCGACCACACTGCGAGTGTGCACCCCGGGAGCCCAGTGAGATGCTATCAGCATCTCACTGGCTGCGATCGCCTCTGCCTGATTGACAGGCAGAGGTAGTCGCGGGGCGGGAGGGGGCGTGTCAACGGCATTAGAATGCCGTTGATGGGGCGTGGTCCGGACAACGGAGGCGTGTCCGGACTGTGTGCGGGGGGGCCCACGGCAGCTTTGTGATGTCACACGCAGCCACTGCGACCCAGAATGCGGCGGGTAGCTCCGGTAGGGAGCTACTCGCCAGGTACAAAAGCATTTTGTACCTGTGCTGGGGGTGGGGGGGGGGCAGGGCCTGACATTCGGGGTGGATTAACCCTGTGCTGGGCGTCCCCCTGTATGTCAGAGTAAATGATCATAGATATGCTAAATTTAGCACATCTACGATCAACTCTGAATTACCCCCTAAGTCTCCTGCTGCCAATCTAAAACCTCCCGCATCCTATCCAAGCGCCTCCCGCATCCTAACTCCCACCCACAGCATAACGTCCCCCGGAACCTGATGTGTCCGGATTAAAAGAGGTGCCGGACCATCAAGTGCCAGATAATCAGTGGTGTACCTGTACAATGCTAAAGAATATGTGGGCCCTGTATAGAGAAATGTTGTATATAGCTGCTCTGATACTATAGGCTGTTCCATGCTACCCTGACATGGAGCGGATTCAGATGTTGACGCCATATTGATTTATTTACAATTTTCAGATGTTTGGGATCTGAGCATGCGCAGGAGCCGCACTGCACATGTGCAGATGGGGCTGCAATGTCGCCCCGCAACAAACCAAATGCCGTAGAATTAATGACACGCTGCTGGCATTTCGGGGTAGAGATGGGATGCCAAAGGCAGCTTCCAGAAACAAGGGCACATTGGCCCCGTTTTATGGGCCTGTTGAAGCTAATGGTTGTGTCCTTGAATGCAGCATTACTGGCCCCGGCTGTGTGATGTGGCCGGACACCCTGAGTAACAGATGTCCGATAGTCACGCATGTGATCCGATACTGCATCCGCAGGTGCAGCAGTGGGTCCCAGATGCTGGCGATGGGTGTCTTTTTACTTTAAATGCCTCCTGCCGCTTTAGTCCAAAGAGACTCAAAGAGCTACAGCACCCGTCAGGTCAAACTGGCCCACAGAGGTATAGGGGAAATCCCCAGTGAGCCCCACTGCCTGAAGGCCCACCCCCTATGCTGGGGATCAGGTTCCAAATTGTTCATTTGAATTATACATATGTTACATCATACTGTACAGGACTCTTGTGCATTTTCTACAGTGCATTGCTGTTATTAATCTGGTATATTATCATGCATGGACTAACAGTACATATTTACCATTCCTCCCAACTGTCTCAATTTTCGCAGGATGGTCCCGTTTTTTTGGGGAACTGTCCCGCTGTCCCACCCGCGGGCCGCAGTGTCTGAGGGCAGTTGGGAGGCTCCTGCCCAGTAGTGGTCATGCGCACAGCGTCTATTCACGAAGATAAGAGGGGCTGAGGGCATGGTCAGCAGCTTACAGAACACTGGCCATGCCTCCATAGTGACGGAAAATAGGGGAGTGGCTCAGATTACGGCAAAGCCATTGCCCTTTACTGAGGCCATGCCCCTTTTCCGGGCAGGAGTCCCACTTCCTACCTTCAGAAAGGTGGGAGTTATGATTTACTAATATATATTAATCAAGGTGCCCAGACGATGCATTCTCTAATGGTTAGCCAAGCCTGTATGGTGTCTCGCCACATGAGCCCCTACAACTGCATTCCCCTGTTAGGCTCTTGATTTCCCAGTTTGACAATGGCACCCCTACACTCCCAGGTCCATAGGGGAATCACTACCCCTTCACCTTCTCACCTTCCTGGTCTTCATAGGTATGACACAAGTTGGGAATGGCATTTTAACTCACTGACAAATATTACAAATCCTTTTTTTTTTTAAATACTTTCTTAATTTATTGAACTTTTTAAAAAGAACAGAGATCTACCAAGCTGCAGTCAAATACCCCATTAGAACTGAACCCTGAAAATCCTAACTGGTAAAACCTTCACTTAGATCTTATGTAAGCTCTAGAGGAAAGATGACAAACAGTAGTATCAGGACAAGTACAAACTGGTCACTTGAGACCTAATTGCTTAATGAAGGTGTGTATCATATCAGGGCCTGGGGGTGGATTAGTAATCTCTGTTTCAGACACAGGATGACTATAGAAATGTAGGATATCATGTTAGATTACAGGAGAAATAGGGATCTACACACAGTAAGTCCCTGCTGGACACCAATGATCTCAGGTTGCAATACTGAGCCTACCTGACCCATCTAGGATTCTGACAACTACAGGCATGCTCTTCCAGCCTCTGATATTTGGTTAGCTATGCTGAGACTTGTAGTTCAGCCACAATTTAGGAGCCACAAGTCACCTAGGGGGTCATTCCGAGTTGATCGTAGCTGTGCTAAATTTAGCACAGCTACGATCATATTCCCTAACATGCGGCAGGACGCCTAGCACAGGGCTAGTCCGCCCCGCATGTCAGTCCGGTTCCCCCGCACAAATACAAAAGCATCGCACAGCGGCGATGCTTTTGTATGTGTGGAGTAACTCCCGGCCAGCGCAGCTCCTGCAGATGGCCAGGAGTTGATCGTCGCTGCCACTGGCCGCAGCAGCTGCGTGAGACGTCACGCAGCCGCTGTGCCCCCCCCCCCCCCAACGGTCCAGCCACGCCTGCGTTGGCCGGACGACGCCACCTAAACGGCGGCTTAACACCGCCGTCCAGCTCCCTCCCGCCCTGCGACCGCCTCTGCCTGTCAATCAGGCAGAGGCGATCGCTACTGAACGACGGCCTTCGGCGCCGGTGCACTGCGGCGCCGGTACATGCCCAATTCCGACCCGATCGCTGCGCTGCGATAAACTGCAGCGAGCGATCGGGTCGGAACGACCCCCCTAACCCTGTGTTATACAAAATATCTCTGAATTCCTACAAGCTCTGAGGAGCAGTCTCTGTCCGTGGAACATAATGCAGAGCATACGTTTCAGGTCAGGACGAACATCACAATGTACATCTGCAGTATCTCCCTGAATAATTAATACAAATATTAAAATAGAGCTGAAGCAGTCAGATTTACTGAAAACAGCAACAACAAACTGCAAACCATTAAAAGCCACAAGAATCCTGCAAAGGTCGTATCTGCTGCAAAATGGAAGAGACATGATTTTACTGCATTAATCCACTGACCGGTGTAAAATTAATTTATCGGATTGTAACACACGTGTGCAGTCGCTACTTATTTTTTTAAATATCTTTGCTTTCATAAGAAATTTCCCTTTTTTACATCCTTTAATGCGCTTGTCACTGTAATGTTCATTGGTGACAATTCGAATTCTTAAAGTCTCTAGTTTGGGGACTACAGTTAATTACTGCATCCGAGAGATGGATGGCGCTTATTACATGTGTAAATTTTAACGACATGCTTACCGACTGTATAAATCAAATTGATGCAAGAGCAGTGTAATAAAATTCATTTGATAACGGAATTTGTCTGCGCTATGGTGTGTATAAATTCTGCATATTTATCTGTACATTCATTACCCTAATTGACCCTTTTAATATGTCAGGGAGAGAAACTACAGCCCTAAGAATCGGATATGGGTCAAGTCATCTACTCTTTGAGCTAAAAGCGACTTTCAGAGACCAGAACCAGGAAAAAGCTTTAGGTATTAATTCTCATCAACCACTGAACAATCCGAAGACTAATGTGATGCAAAGACTAGACACGAGTTTGAAGTCGAGTTATGTGCATTACGGTTAAACGCTGTGATTCATTTTCTGACATACTGTAAGAAACAAGATCGTTTACTGACGAATGGCAGAGTTATGTTACACAGAAAGGCTTTTCTAAGGACCCAACCTTTTCGGGGCTTTAAAAGCTTCATTATATGACATCAATTTTTTAAACAACCAAAACGACAAGCAACATGCAACAGCCCTGTCATAAAGATTCTTGGACAGTGTTGCAAAATAATGTAATGCTTATCAATTTCTCTGTAAGTAATCACACAAACAACAACATATATGTGAAACAACTAAATAACAATACTAGGGGGTAAATTTACTAAGATGGGAGTTCTATTTTAAGATGGGATGCTCATAGCAACCAATCAGATTCCAGGTATTATCTTCTAGAAGGTGCTAGATAAATGAGAAGTAAAATCTGATTGGTTGCTAATGGGCAACATCCCATCTTAAATAGAACTCCCACCTTAGTAAATATACCCCTAGGAGTGTGTAGGCTCCAGAGGAACAATAATAGTGAATGAACAGGTAGAAAGGTTTTTGTCTAAATTATATTTCAAGAGGTCCTCAAACCTGCGTACAATGGGGGTCATTCCGAGTTGATCGCTCGCTAGCAATTTTTAGCAGCCGTGCAAACGCTATTCCGCCTCCCACTGGGAGTGTATTTTAGCTTAGCAGAAGTGCGAACGTTTTTATCGCAGAGCGCCTGCAAAAAAATTTTGTGCAGTTGCAGAGTAGCTCAAAACCTACTCAGCGCTTGCGATCACTTCAGACTGTTCAGTTCCGGATTTGACGTCACACACCCGCCCAGCGTTCGCCCAGCCACGCCTGCGTTTTCCCTGGCACGCCCATGTTTTTCCGAACACTCCCTGAAAACGGCCAGTTGACACCCAGAAACGCCCACTTCATGTCAATCACTCTGCGGCCACCAGTGCGACTGAAATGCTTCGCTAGACCCTGTGCAAAACTACATTGTTCGTTGTGCCCGTACGTCGTGTGTGCGCATTGCGCCGCATACGCAAGCACAGAACTGCCATTTTTAAGCCTGATCGCTGCGCTGCAAACAAATGCAGCAAGCAATCAACTCAGAATGACCCCCTATGACCAAAGACTTCCTGGAGGTTGGACATGTCTTGAACTAGGAGTCAGCTAGTGTTGGGGCATTAAAAATACGTATTTAATTTGGGAGTATGGGGATTGGTTACATTCAATAAGTGAAGGGCTTAGGGAAAGCTAGAATTTTTTTAGTGGAGATGGTTACTTAAGTGTGGCTCCCGCCTGTTTGGATTAGCTTGCCGTTGGGTTGATTATTATGCTATGGAGTTGTATGTAGCAGGAAGTTATTGGCAAACCCAGAAAATTTTTGTTAGAGGTAGGTTACCCCTTTGTAAGTAAGGGCATAGGCAAGTGCAGGGCAGGTTTCCAGTTGCCCGGAAATCCCCCTTCCCCAAGGCCTGGCCAGCAGCCACTACATGCAGTATAAAGGGTGGAATGGAGCTGCTGCATATACCCAGTGGCAGCAGATTTCCCTACCAGGTCTGCTGTGTATGTATGTATCTGTGGATCTGAGTACTCAATCAAATCGCACCAGAGAAAGAATCCGGTAAGAGCCATGATCTTTGAGACTGCATATGTCTGACGCACTGTATAAACTGCACTTTGTTTGGGGGCAGACTATAGCTTTTTACATGCTAATTATGCATTGCTATGGGCTGGTGGCAATTGCTGTAAAAACAAACATTTGAAACCTCCCACCAGAAATCCTGCTTTTGCCCCTGAAGGGGGGCAGATGTTATTAGGAATAGCCCCCCAAAGACCAGTAACCGTTGGAGGCATGTGGTTGGTGTGGTGGTTTTTTCGAATCAGATAACTGATGGCTGAGGGCTAGTATAATGGCATTGGTTGGTGATATCTGGTCCCCCCCTCTTCCCCTCGCCCCAAGTGCAAAGTGAGCCACTTAGTGAAAAGGCATGTATTAGGTTGTTGATACTTAGCAATTAAAGCTAAGGAAACAGGGATTAAATATTTATTGTACTAGCTGCCTCCTTTCTCCCATTTCTATATTTAATTAAGGCTGTGGCCCATTTGCATCCATGTACTGTAGTCATGTCAGTTTTTGGTGTGAGTGTTAAAGGTTTGGTCACCGTGGGGACACATAGCGGAATAGATGCTGCAAAGTCATCGGCAGCAGGATAATGTAACAACATGGCAGGAACAAAGATTGTTTTTCAGTTTAAAAGTGCTGTGGGGCCAAAATTCTTCTCTCACCTGAGACTATGTAACCTTGTCTGAAGCGACTACAAACGTTAAATGGCTCAGCTAAGTCAACCAACATCAACACAGAACAGTGTTCAACAATTATACCACCCCTATGAAACTTCTTGCCAAAGAAGAGAGGCCCTGTGGCAATCGCTATTGTCTCTCTCTATCTCTCTCTATATATATATATATATATATATATATACTGTAGACATACACACACACATACATATACTGAAACACTTCCATGTTGTCCATTATTTTGTATAAATTGTATCAGTGATTTCAAAGCAGAGGCAGTCAACTCATGGCTCATTACAAGGATGTCGTGTGCGTTAGGTCCTGAGAGGAGACAGGTTTGAATCTGAATTCCACATCCACAGAAAGTCTCGCAGCACCACTGTCTCCCAGTGCATGGGAGAAATCTCCCTCAGGCTACAGTGAGAACTAGACGATATGGGGCGTTAACCCAGCCGCAGCCAAAGCGTAGAGTTCTGGGATGGGTGAATGGCTGGTGCAGTTGGCAGCACGGAGGTTAATAGCGCTCTCTGCATAAACTCTGCCTACTTGGAATCTTGGAGGTGCTACACAATCCTAAAGAAATACTCAGATATAGAGATCGACGCTAATACATAGTGCACAAAATTCATTACTCACATGCCAAATCAGTATCCAGTATCAAGTGTACATGTGTGATATCATGGTATCTATACCTCTCTGCTGACACTTCACACGTCCTTTAGGACTGATGACAATGTGTTTCATGTACGTTGTGTAGGATGTTATGACAATATATTTCCCAATGGAATCCACCTGACACATAACTCCTTCCCCTGTCACAATCTATCACCACAATGACAATACGACAATGATGTTTTAGCGAATCCCACCATTTAATGACAAGAGAGTTCCATTAAAACTCACCAGCAACAGGATCTTGTGACAATAAGACTACATAATTGATAAAGGAACAATAGTGCTCACAGCCTCTTAGCAAGACAGTAATATTGGGTAATATCATTAACAGATTTCATATATGCTACACAATCCTGAATCATTGATAGGGCAAGACCAAACTTTAGTTGCAAATTCAACAAGTTTGAATGCTAGTACTGATCTGTGAACATAATCTATAAATTGCAATTAAGAATCATTTCTTGCGCAGTAAACCTGTATCAGCCACCAGCACTTGTGCCAAATGGTAATATATATCTCAGTTGGTCTTCTCACCAATCAAAAAGCCAAAAAAACAAAACAAAAAAAACACAAAAAAAAACAAACAAGCAAACAAAAGCTACAGCAATATCCAAACAGTTTGCATTTAATACTATGGTAAAAAAGTCAATGCAGTTAGTAATCAATTGCATCCAGTAGACCACTATCTGGTACCCAAATGATGGCCCTTCCCATGCAATGACTTGTGCAATAGGCAGGATACTTTAAGTACATTAAGATATACAATATTGCCACATTGTAATTTATTTGCCACTTATTCATGGCACCATTGCCCTAAGCTTGCAGCCTTCACATCACCATCACATAAACGTTCAAAGTAAATTCATTTTAAATATCAGTTTTCGCAAGAGAAACTTCGGTGGATGGAAAAGGAATTTCCTTATAGACCATTACGACTTAAGATGACTTAAATGGGCATTGTCTACAGCAGAAGGGAAGATGAATGCTTGGTATCTAGCAGTGAAATGGTTAAATTAGTATTTGTATTATTAATCTCATTATTGAACACACTCTTTGCATAATGATCATTGCTCCAAGGTTACAGGAAGTCCCAACTCTCCTGTTATTTTGTGAACAAACTATTGGTGCATCTCTCCAGAAAAATCTGCAACTATTAGCAAACAAAAAGAAAGAAACAAACCCAGAACCCCACAGAAAGAATTAGGAACACAACAGTCCTTAGCAAGCACAAAATGAACATTACAAAAGACTTTCTGTTAATCTGCCCTGCTAATTATCCTGGCATGTGTCCCATAGAGAACATTTCAAATATTTTCAATGTCTGCGTCTACTGCAAAGTTATGTGTTTGCAAATCCCATGAATGACACGTTCAAAACAGAATTTGTTTTTGTGCTTAAAAGGATAACTGAAATTATTATTATTATTATTATTATTATTATTATTTTTTTAATATCCACCCTATCTAACTAATGGTTAAATGTTGCAGACAATAATAGGTTTAAATCTCCAGACTAGAGGGTATTTCACTAACCCCCTACACACACACACACACACACACACACACACACACACACACACACACACACACACACCAAAGAGTTAACCAGCAGACACAGAGTACCAAATTGTGCCTTAGACTGCAAGCTTCCTGGACAAGACACCTGCAGGCATGACGGGTTGAAAAGCCATGCCGTATTAATAACTGGTTTAGGTGTAGCGCTGCTCCTACAGGGAGAGGAAAAGCCCGTCTTGTTAGATTGGCAGCACTGGTTTACTTTAACCAGCTATTCTGTTTCACAATGTGCAAAGTGTTTATGAATCTCTGCAAGCAAAAGGCTATGGCGTGTAGGTGGCAATTTGTTCTATATACCAGAAGAGGGTGTGTTTGCATACATTAAGAGGTCTTCTATGCTACCTCCAGCCCCCTCCTCCACCCTGAGAAACCAAGGCAAAACATATCTTCCAAACCCTGCACAAGACAGCACTATATAGTAACATAAAGAGAGATGGGTCATTTCCCTGTTTGATTCGGTAGAGACTCCTTCTTCCTACAGTATAGTGACTGACCACTGACAGGTGAGACTATAAGGTAACCCTAGTATAGTAGCAAGACAGGGGGGGCTGGCTGACGACCCCTTCTCATTAAGTCTAAAGTCTAACAAATACAAAGGCTTCACAATTCTAAGCTCCGATTGCTCAGCCACACACACACAAACACACACACAAAAAAAAAAAATATATATATATATATATATATATATATATATGTACACACACACACATGTGTATAGATCTACACACATATTATCTACTATATTTTCTATAGATAGATGAATAGATAGATCTCAATGAACTGTTCAGCTATATATATACATGCACACATATCACAGATATCACACTAGGTGATGAGTCCACAGCGTCCCAACATATTATTTCCAAACTCCACATTAATGATATGAATTATTTGGGTGTACTTACGGTCATAGTCAGACACGTTAGCCCCTGTGAAACAGAAGAGGGTCAGGAGCTGGATGACTGCAAGATACATGACGGGCATACAACAAAAACACCTTTCCGGTATGATCCGTTCCTCTCTTTAATGATAAAGTGTCTTGGTTTGTTTTCTTCTGGCGTGCCAGGAGGGACAGATTAGGATGGGGTGGTCGGCCAGATTCTCCCGAGAGAGGATACAGACTGCATTAAAAAAAAAAAATCAAATCAAAAGGAACTGAAATAATTCCAACCAGGGTAGAGAATTGGGGGAGAGGGGATTCTCTCCTATTAGGATAACAGCTGAACTAGCCAGGCAAGATATGATGCAGCAGTAAAGGGAATTAAATAGGGTACCAGGAATGGACCATGCGAGATGGGTGAGCAGGGGAGAGGATGAAAAGGATGCAGACTCTGCAAATGCCTGGGATTCTGTCGGAGCGTGCTGCTGCCCAGAGCTACAGTGCACAGCTACGGTGCTCGGCGCCTCCAATAATCTGCCTCCCTCTCCCTCTCGTATGGGGAATTGTGGTGCGTTCTGCTCTGATCCCCTTGAGATGTGGAGGGAGGGAAGAAGAGGGGGAGTGAATGTAAGGGGGGGGGGGGGGGGGGGGTTGCTCTCTCTCTCTCTCTCGCTGGGTGAAAAGTGGATCAGATGTAATTCAGCGCTGGTAACAGCTGTGCGGGCATCACACTGTATACATGTGTGTATTCCCTGTGGGGCTGAGGGTGTGCATACACACACATATACACAGTCTACACAATATGTGTATATCCTGAATATGTAGATAGATAGCTATTTACACAAC
Source organism: Pseudophryne corroboree (assembly GCF_028390025.1). NCBI lineage: Eukaryota > Metazoa > Chordata > Amphibia > Anura > Myobatrachidae > Pseudophryne > Pseudophryne corroboree. Next base: position 140,249,874 of record NC_086455.1, on the reverse strand, counting down.
TGAATTTTGGTATACCGCACTGCTACAGTTTCAAGGGTTTTAATAAATATATATATATATACAGACATACATACACACACACACCGACACACACGCTACAAAAATGACAGAAGCTGATTGGTTGGTACGTTATCTCTCTTCAAGATTCGATAAATCTACTCCTATATGTATGAATTATATAACATAGGGATTCATTGTAAGACTTGAGGTTATATATGCAAATTAACAATATTCCCGGAGGGTACAGAAAACCTCTAACAGTCATGTTACACAAATTACTCAAATCCCACAGGAAACAGATTATAATAGAAACTTGGAGTTACTGTAACATGTCTACATATCCAGAATATTTTTTTTAAAAAATCACAAACAAATTATCTCTGTCTCTCTGCACACATACAAATATGACATGCTTTTTCATGTATATACTGTATATATATATATATATACACACACACACACACACACACACACACACACACACACACACACACCTACCTACCTAGCTACATATCTATGTTTCTCTCTCTTTCTCTCTCTCTCTCTATATATATATATATATATATATATATATATATACATATACTGTATATATATATATATATATATATATATATATATATATATATATATATATACATACAGTACTGTGCAAAAGCACAGGCAGGTACTTATCCATCATGCAGTACCATCAGGGTGGCATCTGATTGGCTTCAAATTTATTCTGCAGCAGGAAAATGACCCCAAACATACAGCCAATGTCATTAAGAACTATTTTCAACGTAAAGAAGAGCAAGAAGTCCTGGAAGTGATGACATGACCCCAACAGAGCCCTGATCACAATATGATCGAGTCTGTCTGGGATTACATGAAGAGACAGAAGGATTTGAGCAAGCCTACATCCACATAAGATCTGTGGTTAGTTCTCCAAGATATTTGGAACAACCTCTCTTCCAAGTTCCTTCAAAAACTGTGTGCAAGTGTACCTAGAAGAAGTAATACTGTGATGCTGTTTTGAAGGCAAAGAGTGGTCTTACCAAATATTGATTTGATTTAGATTTCTCTTCTGTTCATTCACTTTGCATTTTGTTTATAAAAATTAACTATTAACACTACTTTTTTTGAAAGCATTCTTACAGGTGTGATAAGAGCTTGTGCAGTGAAACCATCAGGTGGTATAGTAAAAACATCTCCAATTGGTTAATTGGTTCAATTGGTTCATGTGGAGGGAGAAAGTAACATAAATACATACCTCCCAACTGTCCCGATTTTCATGGGACAGTTCTTTTTTTGGACTGTCCCGCTGACCCATCCGTGAGCCATAGTGTCCCGCGGTGGTGGTGTGTGTGTGTGTGTGTGTGTGGGGGGGGGCAGTTGGAAGGCTCCTGTCACTCACTGCTCATCCTAGCAGAGCAGAGGTGAATAGACACCGTGCGCATGCACACAGCATCTATTCTCGGGAGACAGAGGTTCTGGAGGCATGGCAGCAGCTCACATGCCCCCATAGTGATTGAAAATGGTGGCGTGGCTCACGATTGCACCACTCCCTTGAAGCCACACCCCTTTTCTATAGGCGATGCCCTCTTTTTGGCCGTGCGCTGTTTTGCCGTGCCAGGGAGTCCCGCGTTGCCATCTCACGATGTTGGCAGGTATGTAAATATTGTGTAGTAAAGATTTTTTATTATGACAGTGGTTCTCAAACTTTTTTGAATCACGGCGCCCTAGAGTATCAGAATTTTTTCACGCAACCCCTGGGCCAAAAATTTCTTATTGAGAGATTTAGAAATATTAAATGAAGTAAATTGTGTTTATGTCATCTGTAGGTTTAATTGTGTGGTGAGGGACAATTTTTGCTTCTGTTGCTTCTGTTTGTCAACATATTTTATGATTGACAGACACTAGCACTTATTTTGCTTATTACATTGACCATAAATAATTTGAATTGGTCCTGGACCACCAACCGAGGGCACCCCTGCAAGTGTCCAGAGGCACCCCAGGGAGCCACGGCACACAGTCTGAGAACCACTGTATTCTGACAAACAATCATATGAGGATTAGAAAATGCGTACATAAATAATATAAAAAACGAGATTTATGGTAAGAACTTACCGTTGTTAAATCTCTTTATGTGAGGTACACTGGGCTACACAGGGAATGACTTTGGGCTGTAGAGTAGGATCTTGATCCGAGGCACCAACAGCCTCAAAGCTTTGACTGTTCCCAGAATGCCTAGCACCACCTCCTTTATAACCCCGCCTCCATGCACAGGAGCTCAGTTTTTGTTAACCAGTCCAATGCAGTAGCCGGTAAAAGAGACGACAACTGTTAGTAGCCACAAACACCACACACTCACGACAGGAGAGGGTGTCAGCGGCTAATGCCATACTAACCCAAAGAAGCTAAGTGCGTCAGGGTGGGAGACCTGTGGAGCCCAGTGTACCTCGCAGAAAGAGATTTAACAACGGTAAGTTCTTACCATAAATCTCGTTTTCTGCTGCGGGGTACACTGGGCTCCACAGGGAATGACATTGGGAATGTCCTAAAGCAGTTCCTTATGGGAGGGGACGCACTGTAGCGGGCACAAGAACCCGCCGTCCAAAAGAAGCATCCTGGGAGGCGGAAGTATCAAAGGCATAGAACCTTATGAACGTGTTCACTGAGGACCACGTAGCCGCCTTGCACAATTGTCCAAGGGTCGCACCGTGGCGGGCCGCCCAAGAAGGTCCAACCGACCGAGTAGAATGAGCCTTTATGGTAGCAGGAGCTGGAAGGCCAGCCTGTACATAAGCATGTGCAGTCACCATTCTAATCCATCTGGCCATGGTCTGCTTGTGAGCAGGCCAGCCACGTTTGTGAAAACAAAACAGAACAAAGAGAGAATCCGACTTCCTGATGGAGGCAGTTCTCTTCCCGTAGATATGGAGAGCCCGTACCACATCCAAAGACCGTTCTTTGGCAGACAGATCAGGAGAGGCAAAGGCAGGAACCACAATCTCCTGATTAAGGTGGAAAGAAGACACCACGTTTGGTAAATATCCAGGGCGTGTTCTAAGAACCGCCCGTCACGGTGAAAAATCAAATATGGAGACCTACAAGACAAGGCACCCAAATCCGACACCCGCCTAGCAGAGGCAATAGCCAGCAGAAACAACACCTTAAGAGAAAGCCACTTAAGGTCTGCAGATTCAAGAGGCTCGAATGGAGACCCTTGCAACGCCTCCAAAACCACCGACAAGTCCCAAGGAGCCACCGGCGGGACATAAAGAGGTTGAATCTGCGACACACCCTGAGTGAATGTATGCACATCAGGTAAGGTCGCAATTTTTCTCTGAAACCAAACTGACAAGGCAGAAATATGAACCTTGATGGAGGCCAGACAAAGGCCCAAGTCCAGGCCTTGTTGTAGAAAGGCCAAAAGTTTGGCCATACTAAACTTGTAAGCGTCATGATTGTTAGATGCACACCAAGCAAAGTAAGAATTCCAGACCCTATGGTAAATCCGAGCAGAAGCCGGTTTCCGGCCCTTCAACATGGTTTGAATGATCACCTCAGAAAATCCTTTGGCCCTTAAGACGGAAGCTTCAAGAGCCACGCCGTCAAAGCCAATCGGGCTAAATCCTGATATACACAGGGGCCCTGAACGAGGAGATCTGGACACTGCGGAAGTAGAAGGGGACACTCTATCGAGAGACCCTGAAGGTCTGAGAACCAATGCCACACTGGAGCGATCAGAAGTAGGATTCCTCCTTTTTGCTTGAACTTCCTTATTACTCTGGGCAGGAGTGACACCAGAGGGAACACGCATGGCAGCCGAAAGTTCCATGGAATTGCCAGTGCATCCACGAACGCTGCTTGAGGATCCCTTGTCCTTGCTCCGAAGACCAGAACCTTGTGATTGTGTCGAGACGCCATCAGGTCCACATCTGGAAGACCCCACTTGTCCACGAGGAGTTGAAACACTTCTGGACCGAGGCTCCACTCTCCGGCATGTACGTCCTGATGACTGAGAAAGTCCGCTTCCCAGTTTAGGACCCCCAGAATGAACACTGCTGATATGGCTGGCAGATGGTGTTCTGCCCACTGAACAATCCGTGATACTTCCCTCATTGCCATGTGGCTTTGAGTGCCGCCTTGATGATTTATGTACGCCACCATGGTGGCGTTGTCTGACTGTACTTGAACAGGTCTGTTCCGTATCAAACGCTGGGCCAAGTTCAATAAGTTGAACACGCCCGCAATTCCAGAATGTTTATCGAAAGGAGAGACTCCTCCTTGGTCCACCGACACTGAAGGGAGTGTTGCTCCAACACCACGCCCCAACACCTCAGACTGGCGTCCGTCATCAGAAGGACCCAGTTGGAGATCCAGAAGGGATGACCCTTGCTCAATCGTTGGTCCTGAAGCCACCAGCACAGTGACAGACGGACCTCCGGAGATAATGAGATCATATGAGACCTGATCTGATGAGGCAGGCCGTCCCACTTGGCAAGAATCAGCCTCTGGAGAGGGTGGGAATGGAATTGAGCGTACTCCACCATGTCAAAAGCCGACACCATGAGACCTAGCACTTGCATTGCCGAATGTATCGACACTTGCGGATGAGATAGGAAGCATCGAATCCTGTCTTGAAGCTTCAGGACTTTCTCCTGAGACAAGAACAACCATTGGTTGTGAGTGTCCAACAACGCTCCCAGGTGCACCATGCTCTGAGCAGGGACCAGGGAGGATTTCTTCCAGTTGATGAGCCACCCGTGGGCTTGCAGGAACTGGATAGTCAAATCTAGATGACGTAGAAGAATTTCTGGGGAATTTGCCAGGATCAACAAGTCGTCCAAGTACGGTAGGATCCTGACCCCTTGACGGCGGAGTACAGCCGTCATTACCGCCATAACCTTGGTGAAGACTCGCAGAGCCGTGGTCAAACCAAAAGGTAACGCCCAAAACTGGTAATGGAGGTTGCCAACTGCAAACCTCAGGTACTGCTGATGCGACACTGCAATGGGAATATACAGGTAAGCATCCTGTATGTCCAGTGAGACCATATAGTCCCCAGGCTCCAAGGCCAGAACAATAGAGCGAAGAGTTTCCATACGAAACTTGGAGACCTTCACAAACTTGTTCAAGGACTTGAGATTGAGAATGGGCCAGGAAGACCCATTTGGTTTCGGGACTAGGAACAGCGGTGAATAGAACCCCTTACCTCTCTGAGCCAGAGGCACCTGTATTACCACTCCTGTGTCCAGGAGGGACTGTAACCCCAAATGAAGAGTCTTTGCCTTCACCTGATCCAAAGGGACGTCTGTCAGGCAAAATACTTTAAAAGCTTCTTTCTGGGCTGCTGGAGCAGCCCCCTGTTAAGTGCCTGCTTATTGCATGGCACCAACTACAAAACTGAGCTTCTGTGCACGGAGGAGGGGTTATAGAGAAGGCGGCGCTAGGCATTCTGGAAACAGTCGAAGCTTTGAGCCTGTTGGTGCCTCGGATCAAGATCCTACTCTACACCCCAATGTCATTCCCTGTGGAGCCCAGTGTACCCTGCAGCAGAAACAAGCTTATCTGGAGAGACATCTAAGGCGGAACCAGGGTGGTGGAAGGAGTCCAGCAAGATCTAGGCCCTTCATATCAAGGCAAGTGGGACAGAGAGTGATCAGTAGAATTCCAGGAAAGGTTCCAGGCAGGCAGGACAGAGAGTGATCAGTATTCCAAGTAAGGTTCTGGGCACCTTAAAAAGTAGCACTAACAAATGATACATATCGCCACCATAAGAGGCAGTGCTGTGTTGTGGCAAAATACAAGACAGGGGGTATGACCAAGCCACCGAGCTCACAAGGGGACTCTTAGCGCTCATCCTGCTGCCGGCATTCTGCTTTTGGGATATTGACAGCCGGCATCCCGTCCACCAGTATAACGTATCACAAACACACATATATATATTTTTTTGCTCCTAGAGAATAAATAACCTCAATTACACTAATTTACAGTCATTTCCAGTCAATTTTGACCACCTCACAGCTCTCAATATTGTTTTTACCAGTATTGGCCAAAGGTTGCAGTGAGCTGGCTGGTTACTAAGCAACAGAGCAGCGGCACAAACACACAGCAGTTTAAAGCACATCTATGAAACATTGCCACACACTACGTGGATCACACGGAATACATATGTAATCCTGGTGGACGGGATGACAGCTGCCAGTATCCCAACAGCAGCAACCCAGCTACAAGAATGCCGGCAGCAGGGTGAGCGCTACGAGTCTCCTTGCGGGCATGGTGGCTCGCTGAGCTTGTCACAGACTCTATTCCCACTCTATGAGTGTCGTGGACACCCATGAGTGGGAATAGTCCCTGTGAGACGGTATTCCGGTTGGCGGCATTGCCAGCTGTCGGGATTCCGGCGTCGGTATCCTGACTGCTGGGATACCGACAGCTGGCAAATTGATTGCCTCCTGATCACAGGTTTTACAGATACATGTAAACAAAATGCACTTGCGTAAAGCGCACCAACCAACCAGTACAAAAACAATAGATATAATAAGATTTTACTTACCGGTAAATCTATTTCTCGTAGTCCGTAGATAATGCTGGGACTCCGTAAGGACCATGGGGAATAGACGGGCTCCGCAGGAGATAGGGCACTTTAAGGAAGCTTTGGATTCTGGGTGTGCACTGGCTCCTCTCTCTATGCCCCTCCTCCAGACCTCAGTTAGGGAAACTGTGCCCAGAGGAGATGGACAGTACGAGGAAAGATTTTTGTAAATCTAATGGCGAGATTCATACCAGCCACACCAATCACACCATATAACTTAAGATAAACTTACCCAGTTAATAGTATGAACAACAACATAGCCACGGTATCACCGAAAACTATAACATAACCCTTATGTAAGCAATAACTATATACAAGTCATGCAGAAGAAGTCCGCACTTGGGTCGGGCGCCCAGCATCCTCTACGGACTACGAGAAATAGATTTACCGGTAAGTAAAATCTTATTTTCTCTAACGTCCTTGAGGATGCTGGGACTCCGTAAGGACCATGGGGATTATACCAAAGCTCCCAAACGGGCAGGAGAGTGCGGATGACTCTGCAGCACCGATTAAGCAAACAGGAGGTCCTCCTCAGCCAGGGTATCAAACTTATAGAACTCTGCAAAGGTGTTTGTCCCCGACCAAGTAGCTGCTCGGCACAACTGTAATGCCGAGACCCCTCGGGCAGCCGCCCAAGAAGAGCCCACTTTCCTAGTGGACTGGGCCTTAACCGATTTCGGTAACGGCAATCCTGCCGTAGAATGCGCCTGCTGAATCGTGTTACAGATCCAGCGAGCAATAGTCTGCTTTGAAGCAGGGGCGCCAACCTGGTCACATAAATCTTCAAAGCCCTGACTACATCCAGGGACTCGGAATCCTCCAAGTCCCTTGTAGCCACAGGCACGACAATAGGTTGGTTCACATGAAAAGATGAGACCACTTTTGGCAGAAAGTGAGGACGAGTCCTCAACCCTGCCCTATCCACGTGAAAAACCAAGTATGGGCTTTTATGCGATAAAGCCGCCAATTCTGAAACACGTCTCGCCGAAGCTAACGCCAACAACATGACCACTTTCGACGTGAGGTATTTCAACTCTACAGTTTTAAGTGGTTCAAACCAAGGTGACTTGAGGAAACGTAACACCACGTTAAGATCCCAAGGTGCCACCGGAGGCACAAAGGGAGGCTGAATATGCAGCACCCCCTTCACAAAAGTCTGTACCTCAGGAAGAGAGGCTAATTCTCTTTGAAAGAAAATGGATAAGGCCGAAATCTGGACCTTTATGGACCCTAATTTTAGGCCCAAGGTCACTCCTGTTTGAAGGAAGTGAAGTAGACGGCCCAAATGGAACTCCTCCGTAGGAGCAGCTCTGGCCTCACACCAAGAAACATATTTCCGCCATATACGGTGATAATGTTTTAACGTCACGTCTTTCCTAGCCTTGATCAGGGTAGGAATGACTTCCTCCGGAATTCCTTTTTCCGCTATGATCTGGCGTTCAACCGCCATGCCGTCAAACGCAGCCGCGGTAAGTCTTGGAAAAGACAGGGACCCTGCTGCAGCAGGTCCTGCCTTAGAGGAAGAGGCCACGGATCTTCTGTGAGCAACTCTTGCAGTTCCGGATACCAATTCCTCCGTGGCCAATCTGGAACAATGAGGATTGTTCTGACCCTGCTTATTCTTACAATTCTCAACACCTTGGGTATGAGAGGAAGAGGAGGAAACACATAGACCGATCTGAACACCCAAGGTGTCACCAGAGCGTCTACCGCTACCGCCTGAGGGTCCCTTGACCTGGCGCAATACCGCTTTAGCTTTTTGTTGAGACGGGACGCCATCGTGTCTATTTGAGGCTGGCCCCACCGATCCGCGATCTGTGCAAAGACTTCTTGATGAAGTCCCCACTCCCCCGGATGCAGGTCGTGCCTGCTGAGGAAGTCCGCCTCCCAGTTGTCCACCCCCGGGATGAACACCGCTGACAGCGCGCTTACATGGCCTTCCGCCCAGCGTAGAATCCTGGTTGCTTCTGCCATGGCCTCTCTGCTCCTTGTTCCGCCTTGGCGGTTTATATGAGCCACTGCCGTGACATTGTCTGACTGAATCAGAACCGGTCTTCTCCGAAGTAAGTTCTCCGCTTGACGCAGGGCGTTGTATATGGCCCTCAACTCCAGGACGCTGATGTGGAGACAAGTCTCCAGGATTGACCAGAGACCTTGGAAATTTCTTCCCAGTGCCACTGCTCCCCAGCCTCGGAGGCTTGCGTCCGTGGTCGCCAGGTCCCAGTCCTGAATGCCGAACCTGCGACCCTCTAGAAGGTGAGCACTGTTCAGCCACCACAGGAGAGATACCCTGGTCCTGGGAGACAGGGTGATCCTTTGATGCATTTGTAAATGGGACCCGGACCATTTGTCCAAGAGGTCCCATTGAAAAGTCCTCGCATGGAATCTCCTGAAAGGGATGGCCTCGTATGAAGCCACCATCTTCCCCAGGACCCGCGTGCACTGATGCACTGAAACCTTCTTTGGTTTCAATAGGTTCCTGACCATGGTCATGAGTTCCTGAACCTTTTCGATTGGAAGAAAAACCTTTTTATGGTCTGTGTCTAGGATCAGGCCCAGAAAGGTCAGACGCGTTGTAGGAACTAGCTGGTGCTTCGGTATATTGACAATCCAGCCGTGTAGCTGCAACGTCTTCATGGACAGAGACACGCTGTCCAGCAACTTCTCCTGAGATCTTGCCTTTATTAGGAGATCGTCCAAGTATGGGATAATTGTGACCCCCTGCCTGCGCAGGAGCACCATCATTTCCGCCATTACCTTGGTGAAAACCCTCGGGGCCGTGGAAAGCCCAAACGGCAACGTCTGAAATTGGTAGTGACAGTCCTGCACTGCAAATCTCAGGAACGCCTGATGGGGGGGAATATTGGAACATGAAGGTATGCATCCTTTATGTCCAGGGACACCATCCAACCCCCCCCCCCTCCAGGCTGGCGATGACCGCCCGGAGTAATTCCATTTTGAACTTGAACCTTTTCAAGTACAAGTTCAGAGATTTCAGGTTTAAAATGGGCCTGACCAAACCGTCCGGTTTCGGGACCACAAACAGGGTTGAATAATATCCCTCTCCCTGCTGGAGATGAGGAACTGTGACAATCACCTGTTGAACACACAATTTTTGGATTGCTGTCAACACTGACTCCCTCTCTGATGGGGAAGTCGGCAGAGCCGATTTGAAAAACCGGCGAGGAGGCAAGTCTTCGAATTCTAGCCTGTATCCCTGAGCAACAATCTCTACTGCCCAGGGATCCACCTGCGATTGAACCCAGACGTGGCTGAAAAACCGAAGACGAGCCCCTGGGAAGCCCCAGCGTCATGCGGTGGACTTTGCAGACGTAGGAGTGGACTTCTGCTCTTGAGAACTAGCTGTGTGCAGCTTCTTTCCCCTGCCTTTTCCTCTGGTAACAAAGGACGATCCCCGCACCTTCTTGTTTTTATTGGAACGAAAGGACTGCATTTGATAATGAGGTGCCTTCTTAGTATACTGCGGGGGGACATAAGGTAAGAAATTCGACTTACCAGCCGTAGCCGTAGAGACAAGGTCCGAGAGGCCGTCTCCAAACAACTCCTCCCCCTTGTATGGCAAGGACTCCATGTGCCGCTTAGAATCGGCATCTCCCGTCCACTGCCGGGTCCACAGGAGTTGCCTAGCAGAAATAGACATAGCATTTATTCTGGAGCTTAAAAAACAAATGTCTCTCTGATCATCTCTCATATACAAGGCAGCATCTCTGATATGCTCTATGGTCATTTGAATGGCATCCCTATCTAAGGTGTCAATCTCCGCAGATAAGGAATCTGCCCATGCCACAACTGCACTACAAACCCAGGCCGACGCCATAGCTGGTCTAGCAATAGTACCGGAGTGAGTGTAAATGTGCTTCAAGGTAATTTCCTGCCTGCGATCAGCCGGTTCCTTGAGGGAAGCCGAATCCTGAGAAGGCAGTGCTACCTTTTTGGACAAGCGTGTCAGCGCCTTGTCCACCTTTGGTGAAGATTCCCAGCGTATCCTATCAGTTTGTGGAAAAGGATACGCCATAAGAATCCTTTTGGGAACTTGTGGTCTCCTATCTGGAGAGTCCCAAGCCTTTTAGCACAATTCACTTAATTCAAATGATGATGGAAAAGTGACTTCAGGCTTTTTCTCTTTATACATGTGTACCCTCGTGTCAGGGACAGGGGGTTCCTCAGTAATATGCAAAACCTCTTTAATGGCCATAATCATGTACCGAATACCTTTTGCCACCTTCGGCTGTAATTTTGCATCTTCATAGTCGACACTAGAGTCAGAATCTGTGTCGGTATCTGTGTCATCGATCTGGGATATGGTGCGCTTCTGAGACCCCGACGGACCTGGCGCCACAGGGACAGACATGGACTGGGTACCTGACTGATCCCTAGCTTCTGCCTTGTCTAACCTTTTATGCAATAGATTGACATTTGCATTCAAGACATTCAGCATATCCACCCATTCCGGTGTCGGCATTGCCGACGGTGACCTGAAATTCAAACACTCCCCCTCCACAGTAAGCGAGCCTTCCTCGTCAAACATGTCGACACACGCGTACCGACACACTTCACACACACAGGGAACCCCTTTTCTGAAGACAGTATCCCTGTCAAGGCCCTTTGGAGAGACAGAGAGAGAGTATGCCAGCACACACCCCAGCGCAATAACCCTGGAGACCAACACAAAATGTTTTTCCCCAGCAGCGCTGTGTAATATGTAAACCGCCAATTATGTGCCCCCCCCCCTCTCTTTTAAGCACCCGTTCACCGTGTGTAAGCAGGGGAGAGTCCGGGGAGTTTCCTCTCAGCAGTGCTGTGGAGAGAAAATGGCGCTGGTGAGTGCTGAGGGAGAAGCCCCGCCCCCTCGGCGGCGGGCTTCTGTCCCGCTCAAACTTAGTAAAATATGGCGGGCGCTCTTTTATATACATGTACAACCTGTACATGTATATAGTCTTTTTGCCATGCAGAGGTTTATATTGCTGTCCAGGGCGCCCCCCCCTGCGCCCTGCACCCTTACAGTGACCGGAGTGTGTGAGGTGTATGGGAGCAATGACGCACAGCTGCAGTGCTGTGCGTTACCTCAGTGAACCTGAAGGCTTCTGCCGCCTGAGACGTCTTCTGACAACTGTACTTCTGGCTCTGTGAGGAGAACGGCGGCGCAGCTTCGGGGGTGGACGCCCAGTAAGAACCTGCGTTCACCCCCTCTGGAGCTAATGGTGTCCAGTAGCCGAGGAAGCAGAGCCTATCTTTGACAAGAAGGTTTGCTCCTCTCTCCTCAGTCCCTCGATGCAGGGAGCCTGTTGCCAGCAGTGCTCCCTGTGAAAAAGTAGTAAAAAGTAGAAAGAAAAATCCAAACAAAAATGCTTCTAGGCAGAGAACTCTGGAGAGCTCTCTGCAGTGCACCCATCCTGCTCTGGGCACAGTGTAAAACTGAGGTCTGGAGGAGGGGCATAGAGGGAGGAGCCAGTGCACACCCAGAATCCAAAGCTTCCTTAAAGTGCCCTATCCCCTGCGGAGCCCGTCTATTCCCCATGGTCCTTACGGAGTCCCGGCATCCTCAAGGACGTTAGAGAAATGTATTTTATTTTTCTGTTTGTAAACTTGCAGCTCGGTTTGATCTGCGTGGATCAGAGAGCTTAAAGATGCATGTGAACAAAGCGCACCAAACAGTACAATTTATAGCAGAGTAGAGCGCAGCACACAGCAGCGTGCCACCTATACACTGTCACTATACAGCACAGCCACTTGTGAGTCTGGACACAGCACAGCCAGTATAGCAGAGTATTTCACAGCACAAAGCAGCATGCAGCATGCCACCTATATACAGTGACTAATATACAGCACAGCCACTTGTGAGACTCTGGAGTCTGGACACAGCACAGCCAGTACAGCAGAGTATAGTGCAGCATGCATCAGCATGCAGTATGCCCCCTATGCACAGTCACTATCCAGCACAGCCATGGCCGACTATCCAGCACAGCTACGGTACAGTCACTACAGCAGAGTATAGCGCAGCAAATGGCAGGGTGCATTCCAGTGAAATGGTGCCGAGTCCCAGCCACGGTGCCTTATATAGAATCCAAATCCCTCGAGAATCTGACGCCGGGAAGATGACATTTGGCCTCGAATGGGAATCCGAGTCTGGTGAGAACATCCACTTGGGTGACCTCTGATCCCAATGGTCGGAGTGGCTCGGATTCTGTGGAATCAGCATCGCTCATCTCTATTATATTATATATATATATATATATATATATATATACACACACAATGGGGGTCATTCCGAGTTGTTCGCTCGCTAGCAGTTTTTAGCAGTCATGCAAATGCTAAGCCGCCGCCCTCTGGGAGTGCATTTTAGCTTAGCAGAAGTGCGATCGAAAGGATCGCAGAGCCACTACAAAAAAAAATTGTGCAGTTTCAGAGTAGCTCCAGACCTACTCCTAGCTTGCGATCACTTCAGACTGTTCAGTTCCGGATTTGACGTCACAAACGCGCCCTGCGTTCGGCCAGCCACGCCTGCGTTTTTCCTGGCATGCCTATGTTTTTTCGAGCACTCCCTGAAAACGGTCAGTTGACACCCAGAAACGCCCCTTTACTGTCAATCACTCTGCGGCTGCCATTGCGACTGAAAAGCATCGCTAGACCTTGTGTAAAAATACATCGCCCGTTGTGAAAGTACGTCGCGCGTGCGCACTGCGCCGCATGCGCAGAAGTGACGCTTTTTCACTTAATCGCTGTGCTGTGAACATTTTTCACTAGCGATCAACTCGGAATGACCCCCAGCATACGAAGACTATTTTGAGCAATGTCGGATGAATGGCCCAATGCAGAGAGCAGGGTAGGCCCCACTGCCTGAGTGACCTGCCCCATACATTAGGTAGACAGGGCTGCCCTTGTGTGTGCTGGACTGATAGAGTAATCCTGCCAACGCTGATGATCACTACCACATACTGTACTGCCTCTAGTTAACAGACAGCTGTACATCTATTCTGATTCGCTGCTGTCTGTGAATAAAAGTAAATTCACAACCAGTTTAACTGGCACTGTCAGAGTTGCCTGACCGAGTGCCAAACTGAGGAAAGCACAAGCGTTGGGGCTCACAGTGTTCCTCTCCCCACCAAGATACATGCCCCCTGTTCTCTGTACAGCACAGGACATTGTGCTTGTACCCGAGACCCACTGTCTCTCCCTGTCACCCTCTGCCTCCCACTGTCACCCTCTGCCTTCCCATGCCTTCTATTTTCAGCCTCTGCCTCTCTGTGTGAACCTCTGCCTCCCCAGCCTTACCCTGTCACCATCTGCCTTTTTCTTCCACCCATTACTGTGTGACATATTGTGAACTTGGGTTGGGGTGGTGGAGGGGGGCCCATATTATATTTTTACACCTGGGCCCACAACTTACAAGTTCTACCACTGTATACACACACACACACACACACACACACACACACACACACACACACACACACACACACATATACAAATCCACCGCACTCGCCATTCCTGATGTGCAGTAGCCTATGACCACATTGCTTAAATAATAGGATTTTGGTTACCTACCGGTAAATCCTTTTCTCGTAGTCCATAGAGGATGCTGGGGTCCACATTAGTACCATGGGGTATAGACGGGTCCACTAGGAGCCATTGGCACTTTAAGAGTTTGAGAGTGTGGGCTGGCTCCTTCCTCTATGCCCCTCCTACCAGACTCAGTCTAGAAACTGTGCCCGAGGAGACGGACATCTTCGAGAGAAGGATTATACACAGATAGTGGCGAGATTCACAGCAGCTCACACATACAAGGCACATCAAGCTAACTAGCTTGAAAACCTCAGCAACTGCTGAAACATTACTTACCAAGTAACAAGGCAGTACATAACTAAACTAAGTTGTACTGAACCAGATAACGGTTGCAGGAAAATGAAGCGCTGGGCGGGCGCCCAACATCCTCTACGGACTACGAGAAAAGGATTTACCGGTAGGTAACCAAAATCCTATTTTCTCTTACGTCCTAGAGGATTCTGGGGTCCACATTAGTACCATGGGGATGTACCAAAGCTCCCAGAACGGTAGGGAGAGCGCGGAGGCTCCTGCAGAACTGATTGACTGAATTTCAGATCATCAGAGGCCAAAGTATCGAACTTGTAAAACTTTGCAAACGTGTTCGACCCAGACCAAGTTGCAGCTCGGCAAAGTTGTAATGACTAGACACCCCGGGCAGCCGCCCAGGAAGACCCCACCTTACGAGTAGAGTGGGCCTTAACAGAATTTGGACACGGCAATCCTGCCATAGAATAAGCGTGCTGGACAGTGAACCTAATCCAGTGAGAGATCGTCTACTTAGAAGCAGGACACCCAATTGTCTTGGGATCATATAGGACAAACAGAGAGTCCGATTTTCTGTGACGAGAAATTCTCTTCACATATATCTTCAGAGCCCTCACAACATCCAAGGACTTTGATGTAATTGAGGAGTCAGTAGCCACTGGCACCACAATAGGTTGGTTGATATGAAATGCCGACACAACTTTCAGAAGAAACTGCTGACGTGTCCGGAGTTCAGCTCTATCTTCGTGGAAGATCAAGTAAGGGCTTTTACAGGATAAAGCCCCCAATACGGACACACGTCTATCAGAAGCTAAGGCCAACAACGCGACAGCCTTCCATGTAAGAAATTTGACCTCAACCTCCTGTAGAGGCTCTAACCAATCCGACTGGAGAAACTGCAACACCACGTTAAGGTCCCAAGGCGCCGTAGGCGGTACAAAGGGAGGTTGGATGTGCAGAACTCCCTTCAAAAAAGTCTGAACCTCAGGAAGGGCAGCCAATTGCTTCTGGAAGAAAATGGATAGGGCCGAAATCTAGACCTTCACAGATCCCAACCTCAGGCCCATATACACACCTGCTTGCAGGAAGAGGAGAAAACGTCCGAGTTGAAACTCCACCGTAGGAAACTTTTTGGATTCACACCAAGAGACATATTTCTTCCAAATACGATGGTAATGTTTAGACGTTACCTGTTTCCTAGCCTGTATCAGGGTAGGAGTGACCCTCATCGGAAATCCCTTCTGAGCAAGTATCAGGCGCTCAACTTCCATGCCGTCAAACGTAGTCGTGGTAAGTCTTGATAGGTGAACGGCCCCTGCTGCAGCAGGTCCTCCCAAAGAGGAAGAGGCCTCGGCTCTTCCTGCAAGAGATTCAGAAGGTCCGCGTACCAAGCCCGCCTTGGCCAGTCTGAAGCAATGAGGATCGCTTGAACTCTTGTTCTCCTTACGAGCTTTAGAACTCTTGGAATAAGTGGAAGTGGTGGAAACACGTACACCGACTGGAACACCAATGGAGACACTAGGGCATCCACTGCCACTGCTTGTGGGTTCCTCAACCTGGAACAATAGCGTTGGAGCTTCTTATTGAGATGAGAGCCATCATGTCTATTTGGGGTATCCCCCAAAGGTCTGTTATTTCCTTGAACACCTCCGGATGGAGACCCCACTTCCCTGGATGGAGATTGTGTCTGCTGAGGAAGTCCGCTTCCCAGTTTTCCACTCCTGGAATGAAGATGGCTGACAGCGCCAACGCATGTCTTTCTGCCCAGAGGATGATTCTTGTCACCTCCGACATTGCAGCTCTGCTCTTCGTTCTGCCTTTTGTCGGTTTATGTAGGCTACTGTCGTTACATTTTCCGACTGCACTTGAATGGCCCGTTTTCTTAGAAGATGGCCCACCTGAAGAAGACTGTTGTAGGCGGTTCTTAGTTCCAGTATGTTGATGGGCAGGCCGGCTTCCAGACTTGACCACCTTCCTTGGAATGTTACTCCTTGAGTGACTGCTCCCCAGCCCCGAAGGCTCGCATCCATGGTTAGAAGGACCCATTCCTGAATCCCGAACCTGCGGCACTCCAGAAGGTGAGGTAATTGCAGCCACCAGAGGAGCGAAATCCTGGCCTTTGGCGACAGATGTATTCTTTTGTGCATGTGGAGATGAGGTCCTGACCATTTGTCCAGGAGATCCAGTTGTAAGGCCCGAGCGTGGAACCTCCCATATTGGAGAGCCTCATAAGAGGCCACCATCTTTCCCAACAGGCGAATGCATTGATGAACCGCCACCCGGGCTGGCTTCAGGACATCCCGGACCATAGCTTGTATTACCAACGCCTTTTCCTGCGGAAGAAACACCCTCTGCACTTCTGTGTCTAGGATCATTTCCAGAAAGGACAACCTCTGGGTTGGTTCCAAATGTGACTTTGGAAGGTTCAGAATCCAACCGTGGATTCTGAGGAGGCGGGTTGTGAGAACAATGGACTGCAGCAGCTTCTCCTTGGATGATGCCTTTATCTGCAGATCGTCCAGATGTGGAATGATGTTCACCCCTTGTTTGCGGAGGAGAACCATCATCTCTGCCATCACTTTGGTAAACACCCTCGGTGCTGTGGAGAGGCTGAATGGCAGGGCCTAGAACTGGAAATGATAGTTCAGTAATGCGAAACGGAAATAAGCCTGATGCGGCAGCCAGATCGGAATGTGGAGGTACGCATCCTTGATATCCAGGGATACCAGGATTTCCCCCTCTTCCAGACCTGATATCACCGCCCTGAGAGACTCCATCTTGAACTTGAACTCCTTTAGAAAGGGGTTCAATGATTTTAGGTTCAGAATGGGCCTGACCGAACCATCCGGTTTCGGTACCACAAAAAGGTTCAATTAATAACCTGTGGTTTGTGAATGAGGAGGAACTGGCACAATGACCCGTACCTTCACCAACTTCTGGACAGCTTCTTGTAGGACAGTGCTAACTGCCAGCGGAGCTGGCAAGCCTGATTTGAAAAAACGATGAGGAGGGAGACTTTGAAATTCCAGCCTGTATCCCTGGGATACAATATCTTCACCCAGGGATCTAGGCCGGACGATACCCAGACGTGACTGAATTGTCTGAGTCTCGCTCCCACTGGCCCCACCTCCAGGCCGCGCGGCCCACCGTCATGCGGAGGACTTTGGTGTACCTGAAGCAGGCTTTTGTTCCTGGGAAACTGCAGTGGCAGGCTTCTTGGACTTAATTCGACCTCCCCTAAAGAAGGTATTGGATGGTCTGGCTTGTTAGACCGAAAGGACTGTGTTGCTGATGAAAAGAAGGATTTCTTCGGAGCAGGTGCAGCTGATGGAAGAAACGGAGACTTACCCGCTGTAGCCGTGGAGATCCTGGAACAGGTAAAACCACCTTCTTTGAGAGTCTGGACACAGATGCGTCAACAATCGGCGGGTTTAGCCATTTTTTCCTATCCTCCTCAGGGAAAGGAAACGCCACCTGTACCCCTTTAGGGATCTGGAATTTTTTCTCCGGGTTTTCCCATGCTTTCTCAAATATAGCATTCAATTCCTTTGACGCAGGGAAAGTTAGCAAGGCTTTTTTATTTTCAGTGAAAAAAGCCTCCTCAACCTGCTCAGGTGTGGTATGATTAATATTCAACACATCCCTGACAGCCTCTATCATCAATTGCACCCCCTTTGCAAGATATACAGACCCCCCGCAACACATCCCCATCACCGTCTGTGGTGTCAGAATTGGTATCCCTGTCATCCTGCGTGACATGCACAAGCGCACGTTTGTGGGGGTGTACAGCGGAGTGTCCCGAGGTACCAGAAACAGGCCATACTGCCATAGAGTTCTGTAATACCTGGGTTGCAGATTCATTACTTGCAACTAGAGATGAGCGCCGGAAATTTTTCGGGTTTTGTGTTTTGGTTTTGGGTTCGGTTCCGCGGCCGTGTTTTGGGTTCGACCGCGTTTTGGCAAAACCACACCGAATTTTTTTTGTCGGATTTGGGTGTGTTTTGGATTCGGGTGTTTTTTTCCAAAAAACCTAAAAAACAGCTTAAATCATAGAATTTGGCGGTCATTTTGATCCCAAAGTATTATTAACCTCAAAAACCATAATTTCCACTCATTTTCAGTCTATTCTGAATACCTCACACCTCACAATATTATTTTTAGTCCTAAAATTTGCACCGAGGTCGCTGTGTGAGTAAGATAAGCGACCCTAGTGGCCGACACAAACACCTGGCCCATCTAGGAGTGGCACTGCAGTGTCACGCAGGATGGCCCTTCCAAAAAACCCTCCCCAAACAGCACATGACGCAAAGAAAAAAAGAGGCGCAATGAGGTAGCTGTGTGAGTAAGATAAGCGACCCTAGTGGCCGACACAAACACCGGGCCCATCTAGGAGTGTCACTGCAGTGTCACGCAGGATGTCCCTTCCAAAAAACCCTCCCCAAACAGCACATGACGCAAAGAAAAAAAGAGGCGCAATGAGGTAGCTGTGTGAGTAAGATAAGCGACCCTAGTGGCCGACACAAACACCGGACCCATCTAGGAGTGGCACTGCAGTGTCACGCAGGATGTCCCTTCCAAAAAACCCTCCCCAAACAGCACATGACGCAAAGAAAAAGAAAAGAAAAAAGAGGTGCAAGATGGAATTGTCCTTGGGCCCTCCCACCCACCCTTATGTTGTATAAACAAAACAGGACATGCACACTTTAACCAACCCATCATTTCAGTGACAGGGTCTGCCACACGACTGTGACTGATATGACGGGTTGGTTTGGACCCCCCCCAAAAAAGAAGCAATTAATCTCTCCTTGCACAAACTGGCTCTACAGAGGCAAGATGTCCACCTCATCATCACCCTCCGATATATCACCGTGTACATCCCCCTCCTCACAGATTATCAATTCGTCCCCACTGGAATCCACCATCTCAGCTCCCTGTGTACTTTGTGGAGGCAATTGCTGCTGGTCAATGTCTCCGCGGAGGAATTGATTATAATTCATTTTAATGAACATCATCTTCTCCACATTTTCTGGATGTAACCTCGTACGCCGATTGCTGACAAGGTGAGCGGCGGCACTAAACACTCTTTCGGAGTACACACTTGTGGGAGGGCAACTTAGGTAGAATAAAGCCAGTTTGTGCAAGGGCCTCCAAATTGCCTCTTTTTCCTGCCAGTATAAGTACGGACTGTGTGACGTGCCTACTTGGATGCGGTCACTCATATAATCCTCCACCATTCTATCAATGTTGAGAGAATCATATGCAGTGACAGTAGACGACATGTCCGTAATCGTTGTCAGGTCCTTCAGTCCGGACCAGATGTTAGCATCAGCAGTCGCTCCAGACTGCCCTGCATCACCGCCAGCGGGTGGGCTCGGAATTCTGAGCCTTTTCCTCGCACCCCCAGTTGCGGGAGAATGTGAAGGAGGAGATGTTGACAGGTCGCGTTCCGCTTGACTTGACAATTTTGTCACCAGCAGGTCTTTCAACCCCAGCAGACTTGTGTCTGCCGGAAAGAGAGATCCAAGGTAGGCTTTAAATCTAGGATCGAGCACGGTGGCCAAAATGTAGTGCTCTGATTTCAACAGATTGACCACCCGTGAATCCTTGTTAAGCGAATTAAGGGCTCCATCCACAAGTCCCACATGCCTAGCGGAATCGCTCCGTGTTAGCTCCTCCTTCAATGTCTCCAGCTTCTTCTGCAAAAGCCTGATGAGGGGAATGACCTGACTCAGGCTGGCAGTGTCTGAACTGACTTCACGTGTGGCAAGTTCAAAGGGCATCAGAACCTTGCACAACGTTGAAATCATTCTCCACTGCGCTTGAGACAGGTGCATTCCACCTACTATATCGTGCTCAATTGTATAGGCTTGAATGGCCTTTTGCTGCTCCTCCAACCTCTGAAGCATATAGAGGGTTGAATTCCACCTCGTTACCACTTCTTGCTTCAGATGATGGCAGGGCAGGTTCAGTAGTTTTTGGTGGTGCTCCAGTCTTCTGTACGTGGTGCCTGTACGCCGAAAGTGTCCCGCAATTCTTCTGGCCACCGACAGCATCTCTTGCACGCCCCTGTCGTTTTTTTAAAAATTCTGCACCACCAAATTCAAGGTATGTGCAAAACATGGGACGTGCTGGAATTTGCCCATATTTAATGCACACACAATATTGCTGGCGTTGTCCGATGCCACAAATCCACAGGAGAGTCCAATTGGGGTAAGCCATTCCGCGATGATCTTCCTCAGTTGCCGTAAGAGGTTTTCAGCTGTGTGCGTATTCTGGAAAGCGGTGATACAAAGCGTAGCCTGCCTAGGAAAGAGTTGGCGTTTGCGAGATGCTGCTACTGGTGCCGCCGCTGCTGTTCTTGCGGCGGGAGTCCATACATCTACCCAGTGGGCTGTCACAGTCATATAGTCCTGACCCTGCCCTGCTCCACTTGTCCACATGTCCGTGGTTAAGTGGACATTGGGTACAACTGCATTTTTTAGGACACTGGTGAGTCTTTTTCTGACGTCCGTGTACATTCTCGGTATCGCCTGCCTAGAGAAGTGGAACCTAGATGGTATTTGGTAACGGGGGCACACTGCCTCAATAAATTGTCTAGTTCCCTGTGAACTAACGGCGGATACCGGACGCACGTCTAACACCAACATAGTTGTCAAGGCCTCAGTTATCCGCTTTGCAGCAGGATGACTGCTGTGATATTTCATCTTCCTCGCAAAGGACTGTTGAACAGTCAATTGCTTACTGGAAGTAGTACAAGTGGGCTTACGACTTCCCCTCTGGGATGACCATCGACTCCCAGCAGCAACAACAGCAGCGCCAGCAGCAGTAGGCGTTACACGCAAGGATGCATCGGAGGAATCCCAGGCAGGAGAGGACTCGTCAGAATTGCCAGTGACATTGCCTGCAGGACTATTGGCATTCCTGGGGAAGGAGGAAATTGACACTGAGGGAGTTGGTGGGGTGGTTTGCGTGAGCTTGGTTACAAGAGGAAGGGATTTACTGGTCAGTGGACTGCTTCCGCTGTCACCCAAAGTTTTTGAACTTGTCACTGACTTATTATGAATGCGCTGCAGGTGACGTATAAGGGAGGATGTTCCGAGGTGGTTAACGTCCTTACCCCTACTTATTACAGCTTGACAAAGGGAACACACGGCTTGACACCTGTTGTCCGCATTTCTGGTGAAATACTTCCACACCGAAGAGCTGATTTTTTTGGTATTTTCACCAGGCATGTCAACGGCCATATTCCTACCACGGACAACAGGTGTCTCCCCGGGTGCCTGACTTAAACAAACCACCTCACCATCAGAATCCTCCTGGTCAATTTCCTCCCCAGCGCCAGCAACACCCATATCCTCCTCATCCTGGTGTACTTCAACACTGACATCTTCAATCTGACTATCAGGAACTGGACTGCGGGTGCTCCTTCCATCACTTGCAGGGGGCGTGCAAATGGTGGAAGGCGCATGCTCTTCACGTCCAGTGTTGGGAAGGTCAGGCATCGCAACCGACACAATTGGAGTCGGACTCTCCTTGTGGATTTGGGATTTCGAAGAACGCACAGTTCTTTGCGGTGCTACTGCTTTTGCCAGCTTTAGTCTTTTCATTTTTCTAGCGAGAGGCTGAGTGCTTCCATCCTCATGTGAAGCTGAACCACTAGCCATGAACATAGGCCAGGGCCTCAGCCGTTCCTTGCCACTCCGTGTGGTAAATGGCATATTGGCAAGTTTACGCTTCTCCTCCGACAATTTTATTTTAGGTTTTGGAGTCCTTTTTTTACTGATATTTGGTGTTTTGGATTTGACATGCTCTGTACTATGACATTGGGCATCGGCCTTGGCAGACGACGTTGCTGGCATTTCATCGTCTCGGCCATGACTAGTGGCAGCAGCTTCAGCACGAGGTGGAAGTGGATCTTGATCTTTCCCTAATTTTGGAACCTCAACATTTTTGTTCTCCATATTTTAATAGGCACAACTAAAAGGCACCTCAGGTAAACAATGGAGATGGATGGATTGGATACTAGTATACAATTATGGACGGGCTGCCGAGTGCCGACACAGAGGTAGCCACAGCCGTGAACTACCGCACTGTACTGTGTCTGCTGCTAATATATAGACTGGTTGATAAAGAGATAGTATACTCGTAACTAGTATGTATGTATAAAGAAAGAAAAAAAAACCACGGTTAGGTGGTATATACAATTATGGACAGGCTGCCGAGTGCCGACACAGAGGTAGCCACAGCCGTGAACTACCGCACTGTACTGTGTCTGCTGCTAATATATAGACTGGTTGATAAAGAGATAGTATACTCGTAACTAGTATGTATGTATAAAGAAAGAAAAAAAAACCACGGTTAGGTGGTATATACAATTATGGACGGGCTGCCGAGTGCCGACACAGAGGCAGCCACAGCCGTGAACTACCGCACTGTACTGTGTCTGCTGCTAATATAGACTGGTTGATAAAGAGATAGTATACTCGTAACTAGTATGTATGTATAAAGAAAGAAAAAAAAACCACGGTTAGGTGGTATATACAATTATGGACGGGCTGCCGAGTGCCGACACAGAGGTAGCCACAGCCGTGAACTACCGCACTGTACTGTGTCTGCTGCTAATATATAGACTGGTTGATAAAGAGATAGTATACTCGTAACTAGTATGTATGTATAAAGAAAGAAAAAAAACCACGGTTAGGTGGTATATACAATTATGGACGGGCTGCCGAGTGCCGACACAGAGGTAGCCACAGCCGTGAACTACCGCACTGTACTGTGTCTGCTGCTAATATATAGACTGGTTGATAAAGAGATAGTATACTCGTAACTAGTATGTATGTATAAAGAAAGAAAAAAAAACCACGGTTAGGTGGTATATACAATTATGGACGGGCTGCCGAGTGCCGACACAGAGGTAGCCACAGCCGTGAACTACCGCACTGTACTGTGTCTGCTGCTAATATATAGACTGGTTGATAAAGAGATAGTATACTCGTAACTAGTATGTATGTATAAAGAAAGAAAAAAAAACCACGGTTAGGTGGTATATACAATTATGGACGGGCTACCGAGTGCCGACACAGAGGTAGCCACAGCCGTGAACTACCGCACTGTACTGTGTCTGCTGCTAATATAGACTGGTTGATAAAGAGATAGTATACTCGTAACTAGTATGTATGTATAAAGAAAGAAAAAAAAACCACGGTTAGGTGGTATATACAATTATGGACGGGCTGCCGAGTGCCGACACAGAGGTAGCCACAGCCGTGAACTACCGCACTGTACTGTGTCTGCTGCTAATATAGACTGGTTGATAAAGAGATAGTATACTCGTAACTAGTATGACTATAAAGAAAGAAAAAAAAACCACGGTTAGGTGGTATATACAATTATGGACGGGCTGCCGAGTGCCGACACAGAGGTAGCCACAGCCGTGAACTACCGCACTGTACTGTGTCTGCTGCTAATATAGACTGGTTGATAAAGAGATAGTATACTTGTAACTAGTATGACTATAAAGAAAGAAAAAAAAACCACGGTTAGGTGGTATATACAATTATGGACGGGCTGCCGAGTGCCGACACAGAGGTAGCCACAGCCGTGAACTACCGCACTGTACTGTGTCTGCTGCTAATATATAGACTGGTTGATAAAGAGATAGTATACTCGTAACTAGTATGTATGTATAAAGAAAGAAAAAAAAAACACGGTTAGGTGGTATATACAATTATGGACGGGCTGCCGAGTGCCGACACAGAGGTAGCCACAGCCGTGAACTACCGCACTGTACTGTGTCTGCTGCTAATATATAGACTGGTTGATAAAGAGATAGTATACTCGTAACTAGTATGTATGTATAAAGAAAGAAAAAAAAACCACGGTTAGGTGGTATATACAATTATGGACGGGCTGCCGAGTGCCGACACAGAGGTAGCCACAGCCGTGAACTACCGCACTGTACTGTGTCTGCTGCTAATATATAGACTGGTTGATAAAGAGATAGTATACTCGTAACTAGTATGTATGTATAAAGAAAGAAAAAAAAACCACGGTTAGGTGGTATATACAATTATGGACGGGCTGCCGAGTGCCGACACAGAGGTAGCCACAGCCGTGAACTACCGCACTGTACTGTGTCTGCTGCTAATATATAGACTGGTTGATAAAGAGATAGTATACTCGTAACTAGTATGTATGTATAAAGAAAGAAAAAAAAACCACGGTTAGGTGGTATATACAATTATGGACGGGCTGCCGAGTGCCGACACAGAGGTAGCCACAGCCGTGAACTACCGCACTGTACTGTGTCTGCTGCTAATATAGACTGGTTGATAAAGAGATAGTATACTCGTAACTAGTATGTATGTATAAAGAAAGAAAAAAAAACCACGGTTAGGTGGTATATACAATTATGGACGGGCTGCCGAGTGCCGACACAGAGGTAGCCACAGCCGTGAACTACCGCACTGTACTGTGTCTGCTGCTAATATAGACTGGTTGATAAAGAGATAGTATACTCGTAACTAGTATGACTATAAAGAAAGAAAAAAAAAACACGGTTAGGTGGTATATACAATTATGGACGGGCTGCCGAGTGCCGACACAGAGGTAGCCACAGCCGTGAACTACCGCACTGTACTGTGTCTGCTGCTAATATAGACTGGTTGATAAAGAGATAGTATACTACTAATATTATATATACTGGTGGTCAGGTCACTGGTCACTAGTCACACTGGCAGTGGCACTCCTGCAGCAAAAGTGTGCACTGTTTAATTTTAATATAATATTATGTACTCCTGGCTCCTGCTATAACCTATAACTGGCACTGCAGTGCTTCCCAGTCTCCCCCACAATTATAAGCTGTGTGAGCTGAGCACAGTCAGATATATATATACATTGATGCAGCACACTGGGCTGAGCAGTGCACACAGATATGGTATGTGACTGAGTCACTGTGTGTATCGTTTTTTTCAGGCAGAGAACGGATATATTAAATAAAACAAACAACTGCACTGTCTGGTGGTCACTGTGGTCGTCAGTCACTAAACTCTGCACTCTCTTCTACAGTATCACAGCCTCAGGTCAATCTCTCTCTCTCTCTCTCTCAACCCTAATCTAAATGGAGAGGACGCCAGCCACGTCCTCTCCCTATCAATCTCAATGCACGTGTGAAAATGGCGGCGACGCGCGGCTCCTTATATAGAATCCGAGTCTCGCGAGAATCCGACAGCGTCATGATGACGTTCGGGCGCGCTCGGGTTAACCGAGCAAGGCGGGAGGATCCGAGTCTGCTCGGACCCGTGAAAAAAACATGAAGTTCGTGCGGGTTCGGATTCAGAGAAACCGAACCCGCTCTTCTCTACTTGCAACCCTGTCAGAAATCTGAGAAATCCAAGATTTGATAGACAAAAATCACTCAGGCTTCCTTGCTGGTATCTGTGCTAAACCAGTGCTATCCTGATTACATGGAATGGGATCATCCTGGGAGGATAAATCCTCTGCAGGTTATGACACAGTGTACCTGGACATAGCTAAAGGAGACCATCAAACACTCCACACACACACAATAGAGGGCAGACAGTCCCCCCCCCCCCCCCAAGAATGGCAAGAGAGACACAGAGTTTGGCGCCAACCCACACACAGTGCTTTTTTACCAGTGCTGACTGTGTACCTTAATAGGATACACAGTCGTATTGCAGCCCCCCCCCCCCCCCCTTCTACAACCCCCTGGTACCGTTTACAGATAGCTGGAGTTGCTGTGGAGGGACCTGATTCTCCTTGTCAGCGCTGTGCAGGCAGGAAATGGCGCTAAACGCTGCTAGGTCTGCTATGAGAAGCTCCGCCCCCAAAATGGTGCTGTCTTCCCGCTCTTCATCAGATTATACTGGCTTGAGGATTTAGTGCTGGCTGAGATCCGGGGACCCCGACAGGCTTCTGGACCAGTGTAGGGTGTCGCACTGGCTCAGGACACCCATCATAGCGCTGCACCATGTACCGCTGAGCCATCTCCGGAGTGCAGTTAATACTGCGCTCCTACCCTGCTGCCGCCATCTTCACACCGACCCCCCGCTTGCTAGGGGGGGGGTCGGTGTCTCACTCGCCAACGATTCTTCAGCTCTGCAAGGGTGTGGCGGCATGCTGCTGGGGCGAGAGTTCCCCTGTGGCGGAGAACGATCAGACCCCTCTGGAGCTCAGTGTCAAGTCAGCGGAGACAGTGGCACAGACCCCGCAGGGTGGACTCTGCTCCCCCCCCTCAGTCCCTCGCTGCAGGGAGGCTGTTGCCAGCAGCCTCCCTGTAACATAATAAACTCTAAAAAATCTTTTTACCAGGAAAACTCAGGAGAGCTCCCCTAGCTGTGACCGGCTCCTCCGGGCACATTTTCTAAACTGAGGCTGGTAGGAGGGGCATAGAGGGAGAAGCCAGCCCACACTCTCTATCTCTTAAAGCACCAATGGCTCCTGGTGGACCCGTCTATACCCCATGGTACTAAAAAACAGAGAGCTCAGCACTCCCCATAGTAAGCTCACTCACTTTAATACATAAATAATGGGGTTTTGGTTCATGGAATGATCTATGCATTTAAACTTGCAGCCCAATATCATGCATGACCTTGGACCAGGGCCATAACTACGTGTGTGCCGAGTGTGCTCAGCCCACAGCGCGTAAGCACTGCAGGTGGAGAATCGACACTCTCCGGAGCTCTGCCTTTCACTCACCGCACGGCGCACACGTGACTATAGGAGGAAGAGTCCAGCACAGTAGTGTACCATGGCAGTGGTATGGTGAGTGACACAGGCAGGGGAAGGCTACAGCTCTCTACCTCTACCCACCATTATGCACTCTACACCGACCATCACTCACTGCTAGCGACCAGGGCCGTAACTAGGTATGTGCCAGCAGTATCAGGCACTCAGTACATGTGAACTGTGGGCGCAGGACCGCCGACAACACCTGCAGGTCCACTGCACAGCTCTGTTTGTCCATGCAAGTGACAGTAGCTTCAGCGCTAGTTATAAAGCGCTATATAGAACGGTAGCCAAGTAGCACTGCAGGTTGTGTGTACACGCTCTGGGCATCATGGTTTAGTCTTAAGTCAAAATTGTGTGTTGCAGGGGGAGGGGTCAGACAACTCTCTCACACACCCCCACCTGGCATAATGTGTATCAGGGGCTCTACCTTGCATAATTTGGGCTTTACCTGGCATAATGTGTATAAGGGGCTTTACCTGGCATAATGTGTATCAGGGCTCTACCTGGCATAATGTATATCAGAGGCTCTACCTGGCATAATGTGAATCAGGGGCTCTACTTGACATAATGTGGGCTCTACCTGGCATAATGTGTATCAGGGTCTCTACCTGGCATAATGTGTATTATGGGCTCTATCTGGCATAATGTGTATCGGGTTCTCTATCTGGCATAATGTGGGCTCTACTTGGCATAATGTGTATCATGGTCTCTACCTGGCATAATGTATATCAGGGGCTCTACCCGGAGTAATGTGGTCCTGATGGAGGAAAGAAAAGTACTGTCTTTCTGGGTGCATAACATCCACTATTAAGTATAAATCTTAGTTTTAATAAATGATGTCAATAAAAAAGGGGTATCATTTGAAAAAATAATTTTGAAAAAATACTCTCCTGGTTATAAGTGCACACACCAAGTGCAAAATACAGATACCCTGACCACAGTAAAACAATTGCAAATATGGCTAGGTATAGTATTTATTGGCTTGAAAGTGTAAGGAATATAAAATTTCCGTGAGCCACATCTTCTTAATACCAATCAGGTGGGAAATTTAGGGATCTTCCCACTCTGTAACCTAAGGTAGAAATTATATTTTGGATAATAGATAATATTGTTAGGTACTAGAGATGAGCGGGTTCGGTTCCTCGGGATCCGAACCCCCCCGAACTTCACCTATTTTACACGGTTTCCGAGGCAGACTCGAATCTTCCCGCCTTGCTCGGTTAACCCAAGCGCGCACGAACGTCATCATCTCACTGTCGTATTCTCGCGAGATTCGTATTCTATATAAGGAGCCGCGCGTCGCTGCCATTTTCACTCATGCATTGGAGATGATAGGGAGAGGACGTGAAGCGTTCTCTCAGTTGTGTTCAGTGTGCTGCAAATATCTGTGCTCATTGTGCTGCAAATATCTGTGCTCAGTGTGCTTGCAAATATCTGTGCTCAGTGTGCTGAAAATATCTACGTTCTCTGCCTGAAAAACGCTCCATATCTGTGCTCAGTGTGCTGCAAATATCTGTGCTCAGTGTGCTTTATTGTGGAGACTGGGGACTACCAGTATTAGGGTTAGTGCAGAGTTTTGCTGACCAGTGACCACCAGTATTATACGTTCTCTGCCTGAAAAACGCTCCATATCTATGCTGCATTGTAGTATATAGTAGGAGGAAAGTGCAGAATTTTGCTGACCAGTGACCACCAGTATTATATCAGTACGGTACAGTAGTCCACTGCTCTACCTACCTCTGTGTCGTCAAGTATACTATCCATCCATACCTTTGGTGCATTTTAGTTGTTGTGCGCAGTATATATAGTAGGAGGACAGTGCAGAATTTTGCTGACCACCAGTATATAATATATAGCAGTACGGTACAGTAGGCCACTGCTCTACCTACCTCTGTGTCGTCAAGTATACTATCCATACATACCTGTGGTGCATTTTAGTTGTTGTGCGCAGTATATATAGTAGGAGGACAGTGCATAATTTTGCTGACCACCAGTATATAATATATAGCAGTACGGTACAGTAGGCCACTGCTCTACCTACCTCTGTGTCGTCAAGTATACTATCCATCCATACCTGTGGTGCATTTTAGTTGTTGTGCGCAGTATATATAGTAGGAGGACAGTGCAGAATTTTGCTGACCACCAGTATATAATATATAGCAGTACGGTACAGTAGGCCACTGCTCTACCTACCTCTGTGTCGTCAAGTATACTATCCATCCATACCTGTGGTGCATTTTAGTTGTTGTGCGCAATATATATAGTAGGAGGACAGTGCAGAATTTTGCTGACCACCAGTATATAATATATAGCAGTACGGTACAGTAGGCCACTGCTCTACCTACCTCTGTGTCGTCAAGTATACTATCCATACATACCTGTGGTGCATTTTAGTTGTTGTGCGCAGTATATATAGTAGGAGGACAGTGCATAATTTTGCTGACCACCAGTATATAATATATAGCAGTACGGTACAGTAGGCCACTGCTCTACCTACCTCTGTGTCGTCAAGTATACTATCCATCCATACCTGTGGTGCATTTTAGTTGTTGTGCGCAGTATATATAGTAGGAGGACAGTGCAGAATTTTGCTGACCACCAGTATATAATATATAGCAGTACGGTACAGTAGGCCACTGCTCTACCTACCTCTGTGTCGTCAAGTATACTATCCATCCATACCTGTGGTGCATTTTAGTTGTTGTGCGCAATATATATAGTAGGAGGACAGTGCAGAATTTTGCTGACCACCAGTATATAATATATAGCAGTACGGTACAGTAGTCCACTGCTCTACCTACCTCTGTGTCATCAAGTATACTATCCATCCATACCTGTGGTGCATTTTAGTTGTGCGCAGTATATATAGTAGGAGTACAGTGCATAATTTTGCTGACCACCAGTATATAATATATAGCAGTACGGTACAGTAGGCCATTGCTATTGATATATTACTGGCATATAATTCCACACATTAAAAAATGGAGAACAAAAATGTGGAGGGTAAAATAGGGAAAGATCAAGATCCACTTCCACCTCGTGCTGAAGCTGCTGCCACTAGTCATGGCCGAGATGATGAAATGCCATCAACGCCGTCTGCCAAGGCCGACGCCCAATGTCATAGAAGAGAGCATGTAAAATCCAAAAAACAAAAGTTCAGTAAAATGACCCAAAAATCAAAATTAAAAGCGTCTGATGAGAAGCATAAACTTGCCAATATGCCATTTACGACACGGAGTGGCAAGGAACGGCTGAGGCCCTGGCTTATGTTCATGGCTAGTGGTTCAGATTCACATGAGGATGGAAGCACTCATCCTCTTGCTAGAAAACTGCAGTGCCACTCCTAGATGGGCCAGGTGTTTGTGTCAGCCACTTGGGTCTCTTAGCTTAGTCACACAGCTACCTCATTGCACCTCTTTTTTTCTTTGCATCATGTGCTGTTTGGGGACTATTTTTTAAATCTGCCATCCTGTCTGACACTGCAGTGACACTCCTAGATGGGCCAGGTGTTTGTGTCGGCCACTTGGGTCGCTTAGCTTAGTCACACAGCGACCTTGGTGCACCTCTATTTTTCTTTGCATCATGTGCTGTTTGGGGACTATTTTTTAAATCTGCCATCCTGTCTGACACTGCAGTGCCACTCCTAGATGGGCCAGGTGTTTGTGTCGGCCACTTGGGTCGCTTAGCTTAGTCACACAGCTACCTCATTGCACCTCTTTTTTTCTTTGCATCATGTGCTGTTCGGGGACTATTTTTTAAATCTGCCATCCTGTCTGACACTGCAGTGACACTCCTAGATGGGCCAGGTGTTTGTGTCGGCCACTTTGGTCGCTTAGCTTAGTCACACAGCGACCTTGGTGCACCTCTTTTTTTCTTTGCATCATGTGCTGTTTGGGGACTATTTTTTAAATATGCCATCCTGTCTGACACTGCAGTGCCACTCCTAGATGGGCCAGGTGTTTGTGTCGGCCACTTGGGTCGCTTAGCTTAGTCACACAGCTACCTCATTGCACCTCTTTTTTTCTTTGCATCATGTGCTGTTTGGGGACTATTTTTCAAATCTGCCATCCTGTCTGACACTGCAGTGCCACTCCTAGTTGGGCCAGGTGATTGTGTCGGCCACTTGGGTCGCTTAGCTTAGTCACACAGCGACCTTGGTGCACCTCTTTTTTTCTTTGCATCATGTGCTGTTTGGGGACTGTTTTTGAAATCTGCCATCCTGTCTGACACTGCAGTGCCACTCCTAGATGGGCCAGGTGTTTGTGTCGGCCACTTGGGTCGCATAGCTTAGCCATCCAGCGACCTCGGTGCAAATTTTAGGACTAAAAATAATATTGTGAGGTGTGAGGTGTTCAGAATGGGCTGGAAATTAGTGGAAATTATGGTTATTGAGGTTAATAATACTATGGGATCAAAATGACCCCCAAATTCTATGATTTAAGCTGTTTTTGAGGGTTTTTTGTAAAAAAACACCCGAATCCAAAACACACCCGAATCCGACAAAAAATTTTCAGGGAGGTTTTGCCAAAACGCATCCGAATCCAAAACCAAAACACAAAACCCGAAAAATTTCCGGTGCACATCTCTATTAGGTACTGTAGATTCGTAAATTGATATGAAATTCAGCAAGAAGGTGATAGTCACCCTTCTAAGTGAATTGTATCCAGGTACGCAATATATTAATTCAGCCTACTAATATGGCTATGACTTCCACAGATATCTACACTTTCATGTAGTGTGTGTGCCCATACGGTATTCATACATAGAAAAACACCACAAGATTTTATATATATATATATATATATACAGCTACAGAGGGTACCTTCAATAGTTGTCCATAATGAAGGAATCCAGGCGGCACTCCAAGGATTTGTTACAAGCAGGAATTCTTTATATTAAAAGTGACAGTGCAAAACAGGAATTTAGAACAGCATAGTACTAGTCACCGACGTTTCAACGCCCCTACGGCGTTTTCCTCAAGGTGCTATGCTTACAAAGTGCAACGTGATACGTGGCAAAAACAAACATGTCTTAACAAACCTTACTTAGGGGTATAAATACCTAAATCCTTCTGAGGTCCTCCCTGTGTGCTCCCGCCCGCCGGCGTCCCGAGGCCGGAAGCCGCGGCTGCTCCGAGTTCCGGTCACGTGTGCCGCTGCTGTGACGTGAACTCGAGCTACTCTCATCGTTGCCTAGTGACCACGGAAGCTCCGTTGCCAAGGAGATCAAGCCTGCCGGACGGAGACAGCACAGGGATGGCCTCAGTGCAAAACCTACAGTGCAGAAAAAGTGCATATAGTGACAAGGGAATTGCTCCTAAAGTGCACAAACATTTATGTTTAAAAAACAGTGTTAAAATTTAAAAGTTGGAAAATTAAGAATTAAAATACTGAGACACTTCCTGGGCTATCAATACTTTGTGGCTTACAATCTTTTACACATACAATTGAGGATGGAGCACTATTACATGCTCCAAGTATCACCGGCTATGTATTAGGAAATGGACTTACTGTAATAAGTGAATAGAAAGATAGCTACTACAAGCCATTTGCATAATGCAATATTATAAGGGGCTTGTCTTAAAAGTGAAGCAAGACCTGGGTGGTGGGAAAAAAATTAAAAAAAATTTAATGAAAAAAAATTAATGAAAAAAACTAATTAATAAATAGGGGAAACCCATTATTGATAAAAAAATTAATTAATGAGAAAAAATTAATTAATGAGAAAAAATTGGAAAAATTATTGAGAAAAAGTTATAAATGGGGAAAAGACCAAAGTAATGGAAAAAACCAAAGGTAATGAGAGAAAAGAACACACGATGGAACTCATGATCACAAAAAGGCATTCCACATTGCATGTTCATTTAGTCCACCAGGGGCCAGGGAGTCCAGCATATAGATCCACTTGGCTTCCTTCTGTGACAGCATTTTAGCTCTATTGCCTCCCCTAGCCGGTTTCGGCACATGATCCAGTATCATATATTTCAGTTGTGATAGCGTGTGATTGGCTGCTTTGAAGTGCCGTGCTACTGGTTGGTCGTTTCCTCTTCCCTCCAGTGCTGCTCTAATAGCTGACCTATGTAGCGCCATGCGCTCTCTGAATGTTCTTGTAGTTTGGCCCACGTAGATGTTTCCACAGGGGCATACAATAGCATAGATGACAAACTGGGATGTACAGGAGAGGTAGTGTCTAATATCATATTCCTTATTGGTTTTCGGATGTCTGAAATTACTCCCGGTCAGCATGTAATTACACGTCTCACATTTTGGGCACTTGAAGCAGCCTCTGCGACTTGGGCCAATGGCTCTCTTGGTGACATCTAGTTTCACCACTCTGTCCTTCAGGTTTCGGCCCCTCTTATAGCTAGGCATGATGGTGCTGCCCTTGAAACAAGGTGCTGCTGGATCTGAAGACACCAAGGGCCACAGCGCCCTTGTTGCCCGGGGGAGAACTAGGCTGGCCGTCGTGAATTCCGTTATAAGTGGGATCCTCTTCTCCTCATTCTTTCTTGATGTCGGCATGTGCTCCATCCTCAATTGTATGTGTAAAAGATTGTAAGCCACAAAGTATTGATAGCCCAGGAAGTGTCTCAGTATTTTAATTCTTAATTTTCCAACTTTTAAATTTTAACACTGTTTTTTAAACATAAATGTTTGTGCACTTTAGGAGCAATTCCCTTGTCACTATATGCACTTTTTCTGCACTGTAGGTTTTGCACTGAGGCCATCCCTGTGCTGTCTCCGTCCGGCAGGCTTGATCTCCTTGGCAACGGAGCTTCCGTGGTCACTAGGCAACGATGAGAGTAGCTCGAGTTCACGTCACAGCAGCGGCACACGTGACCGGAACTCGGAGCAGCCGCGGCTTCCGGCCTCGGGACGCCGGCGGGCGGGAGCACACAGGGAGGACCTCAGAAGGATTTAGGTATTTATACCCCTAAGTAAGGTTTGTTAAGACATGTTTGTTTTTGCCACGTATCACGTTGCACTTTGTAAGCATAGCACCTTGAGGAAAACGCCGTAGGGGCGTTGAAACGTCGGTGACTAGTACTATGCTGTTCTAAATTCCTGTTTTGCACTGTCACTTTTAATATAAAGAATTCCTGCTTGTAACAAATCCTTGGAGTGCCGCCTGGATTCCTTCATTATGGACAACTATTGAAGGTACCCTCTGTAGCTGTATATTTGTTGGAGGAGGGCACCCAGGTGGATGACAGTTGATTGGGAGTGCCATAATAATATAAGGATATTTATTGGGCTGTGCTAAGCCCTAAAGATTATTGGCACCCCTCTACTTTTGATCACACTGAATTGGATTACCATTTATATATTAGTATCAAGAAGCAACTATCAAACAGTCATTAACACCTTTCCGTGTTACTGAGACACTACTGGGCTCCTTGAGTATCGAAGCCTCTACCCAGTTACAGAATGGATATACCAGCAGCCCTTGAGAAAACGCTGGCTTACACAGAGGAACAGGCAGCAGGCATACTGTTCAAGGAAGACTTCCTGTCTAACCATGAAAACACTACAGCAGAGGAGATCAGTCACACACTACTGCGTTTAAGAAAAAAAGAGGTAGATTATCTCCTGCATGGGACGTCCCTCTCGGATTACTATCGAGCCAAAAGGATCCCACGTGGGTTCAGGGTCAGGAACACCCCGACTATAGGCCGCAGTAGCCCAGACTTCTGCTATAAATGGATAGCCATCCTTAACAAGTGTAGCATGGACCTCATGCTCCTTGTTATAGAAGAGGCTGGGAAGGAATTGAAAAGATATAGAGAGAAAATCCAAGAATGCACTACAGAGTACCGTACCATCCTGGAGGACAGCACACATCAGGCCAGATGGGAGAAGCTGGAGCAACAAATAAAGAAGTATAAATATGACTTGATTAACTTTAAGAAGAGCAAATTACATACAGTCAATTTAGACTATGAGGAGAACAGGGTGTACCGCTGGATGTATGGTCTGGAAAGGGAGTATCAACAACCGGGCAGAGGCGGAGGTAGGAGCAGTTGGAGAGATAAGCGTGGAAGAAATTTCAGAAACCCCAACTCTTCAAACAGTGATAGCGATTTCAACATGGTGGAATCGGATGAAGCTACTACTACTACTACCCCAGGTCGTGGCCCGTTAGGAGGGGCAGCACGGGACCAGTCAAGAGAAAAAAACCCCACCAAACTAGGCGAGGGAGACAAGGGGAAAGGATCCGCAAAGCCACCAGCAAGGGCATCCAGAAGGAAGAATTGATCTTCAACCTCTCAAAACGACAGTTGACGGAGGCTGAAACGAGAATCTTAAGCAAAGGCCTATCGTTCATACCTACTAATCTGCATGATCCCTTTAAATGGAAGGTGGAGGAATACCGCTTCAGTAGATCCTTACGATTAAAAGAACATTTCTCTAAACAGCCACCTACCATCAAAGACCCTTTTCTCCCGTCAGGGGCCAACAATACATCTTCATTTGACCCTCCGACTTCTACCGACTCTGTAAAAACCTTTTCACGCCTCCTGGATAGCTCCATCAAGAAGTATGCGGAAGCCCAACCTGTAGTCCACAGGAACATCTCCAGGGAGGAGGACAAAGCCATCAAAGACTTGTCAACGTATACGGATATAGTCATCCGCCCCGCAGACAAGGGCGGGGCTATAGTGATCTTGGACAAAATCCAGTATATAGAGGAGATAGACAGTCAATTAAGGGACCAAAGCACCTATAAAAGATTGCCTGGAGACCCGACTAATGTCTATAAAAAGAAATTAGATGCCCTCCTAAAGGAAGCAGCTACGAAAAACCTCCTGGACCAGAAAGCGGTAAAGGCCCTCTCACAACCTTTCCCGATTACCCCGATATTCTACACGGTCCCCAAGGTTCATAAAGATAAAGAAAACCCACCAGGTAGGCCAATAATCTCTGCAAGAGGCTCCCTAACACAACCAATATCGCAATACCTGGATGCTCTCCTACAACCGTTGGTAACGACCCAGCCTACGTACCTCAAGGACACGACACATCTACTAAACAACTTGAAAGATTTGGGACAGCTTCCCCCTGATACAATCCTTGCCACTCTGGACGTCAAAAGCCTCTATACCATCATCCCGCATGCCAGGGGAATGGAGGCCATGGAGAGATTCTTGGTCCAGAATAAATTTGATGCCTTGGACATACAGTTGTTTCTACAGTTGCTGTACTTTACCCTTACGCACAATTATTTCATTCATAATGGAGGGTATTATCTCCAGCTGACCGGCTGTGCCATAGGATCCAATGTAGCGCCAATGTACGCTAACGTGTACATGTTCGATATAGAAAGAGACTTATTTTTGTCCCATACATCTATTAGCAGTAATATCCTGCTGTACAAGCGCTACATAGATGATCTTCTATTATTCTGGCGAGGGGAACAAACAACCTTGGAAGAGTTGGTGGAGGGTAACAATGAGAGTGACTCACCAGTCAAACTGTCCCTGACCAGCAATAGCCAGGCTATCAATTTTCTGGACGTTAATATCAGTGTATCGGGGGGTACAATAACCACAGAGGTGTTTAACAAACCGACGGACCGGAACACCTTGCTGTTGCACAGTAGCTTCCACCCACCGGCCCTCAAGAATGGTTTACCAAAGTCGCAACTTATGAGGGCGGCTAGAATTACGAGTGAAAGGCATAATCTTGAACCAGCGTTAGAAGCCGTAGTCAACAAGTTCCAAGCCAGAGGCTACCATAAGGGCCCGCTCCTGTCCTTGAAAGAAGAGGTATTGAATATGCCTAGAGAGAAGTTACTTATGCCGACATCAAGAAAGAATGAGGAGAAGAGGATCCCACTTATAACGGAATTCACGACGGCCAGCCTAGTTCTCCCCCGGGCAACAAGGGCGCTGTGGCCCTTGGAGTCTTCAGATCCAGCAGCACCTTGTTTCAAGGGCAGCACCATCATGCCTAGCTATAAGAGGGGCCGAAACCTGAAGGACAGAGTGGTGAAACTAGATGTCACCAAGAGAGCCATTGGCCCAAGTCGCAGAGGCTGCTTCAAGTGCCCAAAATGTGAGACGTGTAATTACATGCTGACCGGGAGTAATTTCAGACATCCGAAAACCAATAAGGAATATGATATTAGACACTACCTCTCCTGTACATCCCAGTTTGTCATCTATGCTATTGTATGCCCCTGTGGAAACATCTACGTGGGCCAAACTACAAGAACATTCAGAGAGCGCATGGCG
Source organism: Pseudophryne corroboree (assembly GCF_028390025.1). Taxonomy (NCBI): domain Eukaryota; kingdom Metazoa; phylum Chordata; class Amphibia; order Anura; family Myobatrachidae; genus Pseudophryne; species Pseudophryne corroboree. The sequence goes on along the minus strand of NC_086455.1, from coordinate 140,212,474 downwards.
CTACATAGGTCAGCTATTAGAGCAGCACTGGAGGGAAGAGGAAACGACCAACCAGTAGCACGGCACTTCAAAGCAGCCAATCACACGCTATCACAACTGAAATATATGATACTGGATCATGTGCCGAAACCGGCTAGGGGAGGCAATAGAGCTAAAATGCTGTCACAGAAGGAAGCCAAGTGGATCTATATGCTGGACTCCCTGGCCCCTGGTGGACTAAATGAACATGCAATGTGGAATGCCTTTTTGTGATCATGAGTTCCATCGTGTGTTCTTTTCTCTCATTACCTTTGGTTTTTTCCATTACTTTGGTCTTTTCCCCATTTATAACTTTTTCTCAATAATTTTTCCAATTTTTTCTCATTAATTAATTTTCTCTCATTAATTAATTTTTTTATCAATAATGGGTTTCCCCTATTTATTAATTAGTTTTTTTCATTAATTTTTTTTCATTAAATTTTTTTTCATTTTTTTCCCACCACCCAGGTCTTGCTTCACTTTTAAGACAAGCCCCTTATAATATTGCATTATGCAAATGGCTTGTAGTAGCTATCTTTCTATTCACTTATTACAGTAAGTCCATTTCCTAATACATAGCCGGTGATACTTGGAGCATGTAATAGTGCTCCATCCTCAATTGTATGTGTAAAAGATTGTAAGCCACAAAGTATTGATAGCCCAGGAAGTGTCTCAGTATTTTAATTCTTAATTTTCCAACTTTTAAATTTTAACACTGTTTTTTAAACATAAATGTTTGTGCACTTTAGGAGCAATTCCCTTGTCACTATATGCACTTTTTCTGCACTGTAGGTTTTGCACTGAGGCCATCCCTGTGCTGTCTCCGTCCGGCAGGCTTGATCTCCTTGGCAACGGAGCTTCCGTGGTCACTAGGCAACGATGAGAGTAGCTCGAGTTCACGTCACAGCAGCGGCACACGTGACCGGAACTCGGAGCAGCCGCGGCTTCCGGCCTCGGGACGCCGGCGGGCGGGAGCACACAGGGAGGACCTCAGAAGGATTTAGGTATTTATACCCCTAAGTAAGGTTTGTTAAGACATGTTTGTTTTTGCCACGTATCACGTTGCACTTTGTAAGCATAGCACCTTGAGGAAAACGCCGTAGGGGCGTTGAAACGTCGGTGACTAGTACTATGCTGTTCTAAATTCCTGTTTTGCACTGTCACTTTTAATATAAAGAATTCCTGCTTGTAACAAATCCTTGGAGTGCCGCCTGGATTCCTTCATTATGGACAACTATTGAAGGTACCCTCTGTAGCTGTATATTTGTTGGAGGAGGGCACCCAGGTGGATGACAGTTGATTGGGAGTGCCATAATAATATAAGGATATATATATATATATATATATATGTTCATCTACAGGCAGGATGTGTAAAACATAGATATGTGGGTACTACACACGGACAGAGGCATCACTGGGTGTGGTGACACCCGGTGCGCACTCTGGATCTCCTGCGTTTGCGGCGCAAAGGGGATGCGATCATACATAAAGGGGGCGTGGTCACATAAAGGGGGCGTGGTCTCACAGGGATCCCAAGATCATCACTCCAGGAGTGCGCCCAGCATCTGTGGAGATGCCGGGCTGCCCCCAGAGACAGTCTTCCTGCACTGTCGGTTCCTCATCTTTGACAGGAACCAGGTGCTGCAGGAGACTGTCAAACTGCAGCACCCGGCTCCTGTCACTTTGGAGGAGCCGGCATTTTGGTAACCAGGTGCGGGCTGCACCCCCCTTATGACACCTAGGTGCGGTCTGCACATGGAAAAGGTTAAATATAAAGATTGTTATGATCAGATAGGCAGATAAAAGTAAGTTATCCCATTGGCCGTACCCTGCAGACTGCTACTTCATATCATGTGCAAAACAGTGAACGATATGTGAGTGGGATTGCTGAGTCACAGGGATGTGTAGTATAGAAAATCTGCTGTTGTGATCTTCTCACAGAAATGTTTAGTGGATATGTTTGTAGGTACAAATTCCTCTAAACAGTCATAAACGGGGGTACTGAGTGATAATGTTTTTTTTTTGTGGTGTATATATATATAATGTATACACTCTGTATAACATTGATACCCAGATGCTAATACTATAACCTTCACTCCACATAGTGAGCCTGATTCAGAGGCGGACGCTCCAATGGACATTCTGAGCAACCATGTGATTGCTCTAATGTCCAATGGTGCAGGCGATGTTGTGTCGTCATAAACACATCAACAGATTTGCACTACGCCTGGTATCACTACACCCCCACCACATAGACATCAGTAATATATCCCCCCCCCTGCAGTATCACTACACCCCCACCACAGACAACAGTATTATACCCCCCATAGTATCATGACAACCCCACCCCACAGACATCAGTAATATACCCCCATAGTATCACTACACCCCCACCACATAGACAGCAGTAATATATTCCCCCAACAGTATCACTACACCCCACCACATAGACAATAATATTACCCCCCCCCCCCATAGTATCACTACACTCCCACCACATAGACAACAATATTACCCCCCCCCCATAGTATCTCTACACTCCCACCACATAGACAACAATATTATACCCCCCCTCCCCATGGTATCATGACAACCCCACCACACAGACATCAGTAATATACCCCCATAGTATCACTACATCCCCACCACATAGACAGCAGTAATATATTCCCCCAACAGTATCACTACACCCCACCACATAGACAATAATATTACCCCCCCCCCCGCCCCCATAGTATCACTACACTCCCACCACATAGACAATAATATTATACCCCCCCTCCCCATGGTATCATGACAACCCCACCACACAGACATCAGTAATATACCCCCATAGTATCACTACACCCCCACCACATAGACATCAGTAATATACCCCCATAGTATCACTACACCCCACCACATAGACAACAGTATTATACCCCCTCATAGTATCATGACACCCCCACCACACAGACATCATTAATATACCCCCATAGTATCACTACACCCCCACCACATTAACTGCAGTAATATACCCCCATAGTATCGCTACACCCCCACCACATTAACAGCAGTAATATACTCCCACATAGTATCACTACACCCCGACCACCCAGATAGCAGTAATATACCCCCCATACTATTACTATACCTCCACCACATAGACAGCAGTAATATACCTCCCCATATTATTACTACACCCCCACCACCCAGATAGCAGTAATAAACCCCTCCACTTTATATAACAGTAATACACCCCACCTCCAGACTGCATTAATACTGTATGCCCCCCACCCCATATAGGGTGTGGTTCATCAAATCGACAGTATCTACGTAGGTCGACAATGTTTAGGTCGACCACTCTAGGTCTACAGGTCTAAAGGTCGACATGAGGATTTTTTTTTTTTGGTGTCGTTTTCTTCGTAGAGTGACCGGGATCCCAAATTAGTGCACCGCGTCCCCTCGCATGGCTCGCTTCGCTCGCCATGCTTCGGGCATGGTGCCTTTGCTCCACTACCGCTTCGCTCGGCATAGATTACCGTTCCAATCGTAGTCCACGTGGATCGTTAAGTATGAAAAAATTCAAAAAAATATTTTTAAAAAAAAACTCATGTCGACCTTTAGACCTGTCGACCTAGCACATGTCGACCTAGAAACCCTGTCGACCTTCCATCCATGTCGACCTAGTGACTGTCGACCTATAGTGGTTGACCTAAACATTGTCGACCTAGACAGTGTCGATCTTCAGACCGGATCCTCCCCATATACTTACCAGCAGGAAGTAGGCTGTCTGGTCTAGCAGACTGTGGAGCTTAGGAGGAAGAGAGGCGCACAGACAGAGGAGAAGAAAAGGCTGGAGACTAGGCGAGGAGATTCATGAACATAAGAAAAAGGGGCACAGCTTCAAAGAGCAAAAGGAGCGGAGCATAGCCAGATTAAGGGAGGGTCACAGGGCATACTGTACCCCGGGCCCCTCTTTGTTAGGCCAGAGCACACCGACATCACTAGCTTTCCCTCTCGCACAGTAGCAGAACCAGACAGCCAGAATGCGAGCATGGCAGTATGCAGTGCAGGCAGTGTATCAGGTTTCATGAGCTACCAATTGAGCTTTCCAACCAGAGGAGAGATAGGAGGGTGTAGAGAGCTATAAGTGACACAGGGATCCCAGCTTCTCCTCCTCCCTGCCTGGGTGTCTGAGTCCTGTGTAATCTGCTATCTAATGAGGGTCTAGAGAGAGACACACACATACAGAGTCCTCCTGAGTCCTGTCCCAGTGTGTAAGTAGCACAGAGGCTGCTGCTATTCTACATGTGACAAGATAGATTATAGATTTTATTTTTCTATGTGCATTTTTAGGTTGTTTAAGTGGTCTTCATTCCACTACATGAAAATTCTATAAAATAGTTGTCATTCAATTAGGTGGGGCTATAAACAGTAACTATGCATTATTAAACTATTAGTTTAAATCTAATATACCCCATTGGGTTAAATTTAATATACACAATCCATACAGAACATTCTAACATGAGCCAGTCCTGGAGGGATAACATGCTGTCTTAAGTTATGGCTGTAATCACCTGTGTTGAAATACCTTTCTTATCTATTAAATAGTTCAACACTGGTGATGACAATCATATTTTAAGAGGAAAGTCCAGATAGAGAGCATTTTTCCCTCCTGGAATGGGTCGTGTTGGGGGTATGCACAATCTAAAATACATTTTCCCGCTTTCCACCAGGGGCCCCCTTGTCTTAAGTGCCCCGGGAATCCCCAAGGCTTAATCCGTCCCTGGAGCGGAGTCTCGGTTGGGAGGGAGGGAGCAAATACATCCACAGCACAGCCCTTTGGTGGCAGCGTGTGAAGGACAGGTCAACATAGCAGCAGTGCCTGCTACAGTATGTGTCCGATGACCTCAGCAATGCAACTGCATGACTGGCTGTCCAGGGGGGCCCTTTGAAAGGGAGCCCGGGGTTACTTACCACCCATGCTCCCCAACCCCTGCTTAATCCAGGTCTGCCCTTCCACTCAAAATATACTAAGCATGGCGCCACCTGTAGTGTGTTTTAGTGTAGTCCAGTAGCGTCGGCTGCCCGTGGGCTGCAGAGCAAACCACACATAGCATGGGAGGAGAGGGGATGGGGGTGGGGGTTAACACATATAAACATACCTTTAATGTTGTGTGTAACTACTTATCAGACCAAATACATCTAAGCGCATGACATAGCTTATTTCCTCATTAGAGACATTGCTTGCAAGTTTGTGTACTGTGAAAAATATATGTGCACAAACGCATAGGGTAGTCACTGACAGATCCAGCTTACAACGAGATCATATTGTGATTACTGATACTTATTGCTGCATTCCTTGCCGAGCAGAGAGATATTTGCAGTGAGGGGAGATTTTGCTGGATTAGAAGTGGTGCATTTAAGTTTTGCACAGTATATATATAGTAGGAGGACAGTGCATAATTTTGCTGACCACCAGTATATAATATATAGCAGTACGGTACAGTAGTCCACTGCTCTACCTACCTCTGTGTCGTCAAGTATACTATCCCATCCATACCTGTGGTGCATTTAAGTTTTGCGCAGTATATATATAGTAGGAGGACAGTGCATAATTTTGCTGACCACCAGTATATAATATATAGCAGTACGGTACAGTAATCCACTGCTCTACCTGCCTCTGTATCGTCAAGTATACTATCCATCCATACCTGTGGTGCATTTAAGTTTTGCGCAGTATATATATAGTAGGAGGACAGTGCATAATTTTGCTGACCACCAGTATATAATATATAGCAGTACGGTACAGTAGTCCACTGCTCTACCTACCTCTGTGTCGTCAAGTATACTATCCATCCATACCTGTGGTGCATTTAAATTTTGCGCAGTATATATATAGTAGGAGGACAGTGCATAATTTTTCTGACCACCAGTATATAATATATAGCAGTACGGTACAGTAGTCCACTGCTCTACCTACCTCTGTGTCGTCAAGTATACTATCCCATCCATACCTGTGGTGCATTTAAGTTTTGCGCAGTATATATATAGTAGGAGGACAGTGCATAATTTTGCTGACCACCAGTATATAATATATAGCAGTACGGTACAGTAGTCCACTGCTCTACCTACCTCTGTGTCATCAAGTATACTATCCATCCATACCTGTGGTGCATTTAAGTTTTGCGCAGTATATATATAGTAGGAGGACAGTGCATAATTTTGCTGACCACCAGTATATAATATATAGCAGTACGGTACAGTAGTCCATTGCTCTACCTACCTCTGTGTCGTCAAGTATACTATCCCATCCATACCTGTGGTGCATTTAAGTTTTGCGCAGTATATATGTAGTAGGAGGACAGTGCATAATTTTGCTGACCACCAGTATGTAATATATAGCAGTACGGTACAGTAGTCCACTGCTCTACCTACCTCTGTGTCGTCAAGTATACTATCCCATCCATACCTGTGGTGCATTTAAGTTTTGCGCAGTATATATATAGTAGGAGGACAGTGCATAATTTTGCTGACCACCAGTATATAATATATAGCAGTACGGTACAGTAGGCCACTGCTCTACCTACCTCTGTGCCGTCAAGTATACTATCCCATCCATACCTGTGGTGCATTTAAGTTTTGCGCAGTATATATATAGTAGGAGGACAGTGCATAATTTTGCTGACCACCAGTATATAATATATAGCAGTACGGTACAGTAGGCCACTGCTCTACCTACCTCTGTGTCGTCAAGTATACTATCCATCCATACCTGTGGTGCATTTAAGTTGTGCGCAGTATATATAGTAGTAGGCCATTGCTATTGATATATTACTGGCATATAATTCCACACATTAAAAAATGGAGAACAAAAATGTGGAGGGTAAAATAGGGAAAAATCAAGATCCACTTCCACCTCGTGCTGAAGCTGCTGCCACTAGTCATGGCCGAGACGATGAAATGCCATCAACGTCGTCTGCCAGAGCCGATGCCCAATGTCATAGTAGAGAGCATGTAAAATAAAAAAAAATAAAGCTCAGTAAAATGACCGAAAAATCTAATCAAAATCGTCTGAGGAGAAGCGTAAACTTGCCAATGTGCCATTTACGACACGGAGTGGCAAGGAACGGCTGAGGCCCTGGCCTATGTTCATGGCTAGTGGTTTAGATTCACATGAGGATGGAAGCACTCATCCTCTCACTAGAAAACTGCAGTGCCACTCCTAGATGGGCCAGGTGTTTGTGTCAGCCACTTGGGTCGCTTTGCTCAGTCACACAGCTACCTCATTGCACCTCTTTTTTTCTTTGCATCATGTGCTGTTTGGGGACTACTTTTTAAATCTGCCATCCTGTCTGACACTGCAGTGCCACTCCTAGATGGGCCAGGTGTTTGTGTCGGCCACTTGGGTCGCTTAGCTTAGCCATCCAGCGACCTTGGTGCACCTCTTTTTTTCTTTGCATCATGTGCTGTTTGGGGACTATTTTTTAAATCTGCCACCCAGTCTGACACTGCAGTGCCACTCCTAGATGGGCCAGGTGTTTGTGTCGGCCACTTGGGTCGCTTAGCTTAGTCACACAGCTACCTCATTGCACCTCTTTTTTTCTTTGCATCATGTGCTGTTTGGGGACTATTTTTTAAATCTGCCATCCTGTCTGACACTGCAGTGCCACTCCTAGATGGGCCAGGTGTTTGTGTCGGCCACTTGGGTCGCTTAGCTTAGCCATCCAGCGACCTTGGTGCACCTCTTTTTTTCTTTGCATCATGTGCTGTTTGGGGACTATTTTTTACATCTGCCATCCTGTCTGACACTGCAGTGCCACTCCTAGATGGGCCAGGTGTTTGTGTCGGCCACTTGGGTCGCTTAGCTTAGTCATCCAGCGACCTTGGGGCAAATTTTAGGACTAAAAATAATATTGTGAGGTGTGAGGTGTTCAGAATAGACTAGAAATGAGTGGAAATTATGGTTATTGAGGTTAATAATACTATCGGATCAAAATGACCCCCAAATTCTATGATTTAAGCTGTTTTTGAGGGGTTTTTGTAAAAAAAACACCCAAATCCAAAACACACCCGAATCCGACAAAAAATTTTCAGGGAGGTTTTGCCAAAACGCGTCCGAATCCAAAACACGGCCGCGGAACCGAATCCAAAACCAAAACACAAAACCTGAAAAATGTCCGGTGCACATCATTACTTTTAGTAAATATACCCCTTGGTGTATGTGGCTACAGCTGTATTTGCCTTAAATTAAATATACCGTTATGGTGTTGGATACAGATACTGTGTGGTTTTGCACTGGTTAATTATAAAAGGTTAGGGGTGTTGGGGCAGAGGCAGGGGTGCTTTAGGAGAGGAGGAGGAGGCACGGGTCCAGTCTCCTCCGTTCGGACCCTCTCCTCTCTGCCAGCAGTGCTGAGTCTGAGCACTAGAGGACTCAGACTCTACTGCGCATGTACAGACCTCTTGAAAAAATTTCATGGTGGCCATTTTCCCAGTAATTTCTCTACTGCGCATGAGCAGAACACCATGAAAAGGGCTGCTGTGCCATTTTCAATGTGTTTTAACAGGGTTGCGGATGCCGGCGTGGGACTCCGGAGGGGTGAGTATTCAAAAAATGGGTGCACCCATTATAGATACGACAGAGGGCAGAGGTTTCCTAAATCAATCACTGGTGGACAGAAGACCTGTTCATTACCGCTGGAGCTGTACAGATTCAGATGGAGGAACTGCCAGAAGTTAAACGAAAAGATGGTAATAAGAGTATTTCTAAGTGGGTACCACCTGTACACGACCTCACTCAAAAAGTTTAGATAACAAATAACAAAATACTCAGTAGGCAATTGCATCAAAACAAGTAAAGCAAACAGAAAAAGGAGAATAATACAATAATGAGCAGGCTGCCAGGGTGCATATATTATCATGTGTATAACCTCAAACAGAAGGCTAGATAAAGTACACAAATAGCACACAGTTATATCCATGCAGTCAAGAAGTCATGTTAGTTGTCAAAAAAAACAACCCTGAAGCCATATGGAAACTTTCTAATTAATGTAAGAAATACGAAACATTTTGCAATGCAGTCAAGTGTTTGTAGCAAAGTGTGGACAATGTCAGTGCAATAAAGAAACGGTACATCCATAGGGCAGGCGCTACAACTATTACAGAAGTACATGAGCCGTTTGAACATTGCTGTAAAAGTTTGCTTACATAAATAGTTATGCAGGAACTGTTGACCATCAATACCAGATTTTTGGGATGTTCTCCCTGAGGAGTCAACCTGTCTCCCGGATCACGCCCATTTCCAGGGGCAGTCGCAGTAAGTGAAATCATTCTGTCCGTGCTGGTCAAGCTCGTGTTTCAAAGCTTCGCACTCCCCACACATCCCAGAGAGCTGAAGGAAAACAGCAGTACAGTATGGGGGTCATTCCGAGTTGATCGCTCGCTGGCAACTTTTTGCAGCGCTGCGATCAGATAGTCACCGCCTATGGGGGAGTGTATTTTCGCTTTACAAGTGTGTGAATGCTTGTGCAGCCGAGCGGTACAAAAAAGTTTTGTGCAGTTTCTGAGTAGCTCATAACTTACTCAGCCGCTGCGATCACTTCAGCCTGTCCGGTCCCGGAATTGACGTCAGACACCCGCCCCCAAAACACTTGGACACGCCTGCGTTTTTCCAACCACTCCCTGAAAAAGGGTCAGTTGACACCCATAAACGCCTTCTTCCTGTCAATCACCTTGCAATCGGCTGTGCGAATGGATTGTTCGTTAAATCCGTCGCCCAGCACCGATCCGCTTTGTACCCGTACGACGCGCCCGCACATTGCGGTGCATACGCATGTGCAGTTTTGCCGAGTTTTGACCTGATTGCAGCGCTGCAAAAAATAGCTAGCATGTGATCAGGTCGGAATGACCCCCATGTTGGATGTTAGCCCTGGTTCTACAATGTTGCCATGTAACCAATTGGGAGATAATACTTCCCATGTTTAAATTTGGTAGAGAAGCTGGGAAGCTATTTTTCCCTTTGTCTGTATTGTAATACTTTGTGTTACTTTGCAATAAAACGCTTGTAATGCCCCTCCCCGCCATTGTATTCCAGCTCCTGTGTTGCGGTGAGCCTGCCATTGCTGTCAGACAGCCTGCTTGCCTGTACGTCGGCCAAAGAGGGTTATTCAGAGATGTTAGCAAATCCAAAAAGTTAGCAATTGGATAAAACCATGGGGGTCATTCTGAGTTGATCGTAGCTGTGCTAAATTTAGCACAGCTACGTTCATCTTCCCTGACATGTTGGCGTACGCCCAGCACAGGGCTAGTCTGTCCCGCATGTCAGTCCGCCCCCCCCCCCCCCCGCAGAAGTGCAAAGGCATCGCACAGCGGCGATGCCTTTGCACTTCAAGAGTAGCTCCCGACCAGCGCAGCTTTAGCATGCTGGCCGGGAGCTACTCATCGCTCCCCAGCCCGCAGCGGCTGCGTGTGACGTCACGTAGCCGCTGCGGCACGCTCCTCATTCAGCCCGGACATGCCTGCGTTCGCCGGACTGCGCCCACGAAATGGCAGCCTAACGCCGTCACCTCCCGCCCGGCGGCTGCCTCTGCCAGAGGCGATTGCAGCCCTGCTACGGCAGCAGTGAGCGAACGGGTCAGAATGTGGGTCAGCTATGTGCCCAACAGGTGGGGCAGATGTAACACGTGCAGAGAGAGTTAGATTTAGTTGGACTATATTGTTTCTGTGCAGGGTAAATACTTGCTGTTTAATTTCTACACTGCAATTTAGCTTTCAGTCTAAATACATCCCACCCAAATCTAATCTCTCTGCACATGTTACATCTGCCCCACCTGTAGCGCAACATGGTTTTACCCAATTGGTAACTTTTTTGACTTGCAAACTCTGAATAACCCCCAAAAACCAAACATGCCTGCGTCATGTCCCAGCATTCTATAGACTGTACCTAGAACTTTTTGAAGCTACGGGATACGGTCGTTAGGGCGACACCACTTAGGTCGTCAGTCATTAGGTCGACCACTATAGGTCAACAGGGACACTAGATCGACATGGTCATTAGGTCGACATGTACTAGGTCGACAGGTCAAAAGATCGACATGAGCTTTTCACTTATATTTTTATTCTTTGGACTTTTTCATACTTTACGATCCACGTGGACTACAATTGGGAACGGTAACCTGTGCCGAGCGCAGCGGTAGCAGAGAAAAGCACCTTGCCCGAAGCATGGTGGGTGAAGCGAGCCATGCGAGGGGACACGGTGAACTAATTGGGGTTCCCCGTGATTTTACGAAGAAAACAACACCAAAAACAGTCAAAAAACTCATGTCGACTTTTTGACCTGTCGACCTAGCACATGGCGACCTAATTGCCATGTCGACCTAGGGTCCCTGTCGACCTAATGACTGTCGACCTTAGTTGGGTTAACCCAACAACCCATACACGAAGCTACCATGGACAGAGTGCTAATTCTTCAAAATTGCTAGAAAGTTGCCACATTTAGATGAATCTAGGCAGTTGCCTATTGCGCCAGTGATTTGGAAAACACCGGATTACTAATTTATACCCCTTTTCCACCACTGTAGCACGGGTCGCAGCCGGGAGCCTGACACGGCTGCGACCCGTGCTACAGCCCCCTAATGACAGCGCTCACCAACCCGGCAATTGCCGGGTTGGTGATGCGGCTAGTGACGCGGCAGGGGCGGTGCTGGGAGATCACATGATCTCCCAGCACCGCCCTCCCATACACAGTGAACGTGAACCGTGTCGCCTCGACACAGCTCCCATTCACACTAGACAGCTAGTCGGGTTGAACACGTGTTCAACCCGACTAGCTACCCAGCTAGGATTCCCGGATCCCTTGATCCGGGAATTTGCCGGGGAACCCTTTTCCACTAGGGAAAAACACAGGTAAATGCGCGTCCCGCGCATTTACCTGTGTTCTAAAAAGCTAGTGGAAAAGGGGTAATAATGTCCTCTTATCCAGTGTTAGCAGTGCCTCTGCAGGAACCAATTGAGGAACCATAAAGTAAAAGCAACCATCAGTTTCATACAAGTGAGGCTGCAGTCTGCTGCTCCTCAGTCTCAGTGTTACACAGGGAGAGTGTTGCTCCCCTGTGCCGCCACAATCTGGATGCCAGAGATTCCATGTCACTGGTCATTTGTCACGTGCAGATGCATCAGCAAGACTGACCGTCAAAGCAGTGAGCATACCTTTCCAACATCTGGAATGAAGTAGGACAGCCATGTGTGCTCCGAAGGCATGTGACCGAAAAAAGGATATGACCTTGAAGGAAGGCGGCGCGCCCTTACACCCAGCTTACAGCAATTTGGGGGTGTACTCAGCACTTTCCAAGCTGCTGAGCTTACCCCAGACTCACCCCTCACTGTTTAGATGCGCATAACATTTATTCAAAGGCTGGCGCTACTCTGCACCCGCAGCTCTGCAGAACAGCTGTCCCGCCCCCCCTCCTCCATGGGACACTGCCACCTGTGAGTGGGGCCGTGGGACAGTGACTGAAAAGTGGAACAGTCCTGACAAAAGTGGGATGTTGGGGGTGGGGGGTGAATACGACTTCTCTCACTGGGGCAGATCTATTAACCTGGAGAAGGCATAAGGAAGTGATAAACCAGTGATATGTGCAAGGTGATAAACACACCAGCCAATCAGCTCCCATATGTAAATTACCAGTTGGGAGCTGATTGGCTGGTGCATTATCACCTTGCACTTAACACTGCTTTATCACTGGTTTATCCTTATGCCTTCTACAGGTTAATACATCTACCCCCCTGTTGCCAACCACTAATGTCTGTCAGCTTAGTATCACTCAGCTGCTCCAGCTATACACTAAATTGTGGTGACAACTGCAGTAAGAGGCAATAGAACATCTGTATAATTGCAGCATAAACATAAACAGCCCTGGAATTCTTGTACAATGGTATAGCTGTTTAGTATGAGATTAGTTTTTTTTTCTAAAAAAAAATCAGCAATGTATTTATGCTGAATGAGGTGGATGCTTTCTTATTTTCTCCCTGTGCATTCTTCTTCGCACATACCTGGCCTCATCACATGTAGAGGGACTGATGGGAGTCTGGTCATGCACACTGTGCCGGCTGCTGTTATGTGAGAGAGTGAGGGAGGCAGAAACACCAAGCGAGTGAGGGGTCAGCTTTCACAGGAGGCTGAGCTGCCATCAGATAAAGATGAATGCTTTTTACTGCCGCACAGCATAATACAAGCCCAGAAGGTGCAATGCGGCCTGGTACTGCCCTGCTAGATCACCCAGACTTTTGTGCCAGGTCCACTCCCTTGTCCCTGCTAGGTGCCAAGTATTTGAACAATCTACTGAAATCTACTGCAAAGCATTCTGGGAGTCCGGTCAACCTATTTTCATCATCTTCTCCTTCTCCCTAACTACACATTTACTTTGCGGTAGAAGGGTGGAGGCTTTGATGCATCCAAAAAAATTATATTGTAGGTTGAGAAGGTCACTCCTGCGTCTGCTTGTGCATTTGCCATCTCCTAAGTAATGCATTTGTGCTAATTGCTTTGGGACAAAGCTATTCATTGACATCCATAAATACATACAAGCATATAAATGCAGTTTCATCTTGGACTCGTTCCCTGCTGGGCTACAGTTTTCTGCCAGCTCCTTCCCTCAATTGCAGGTCTGCAGTACGGTTACATCTGATAGAACTGTATAAACAAGTCATCAGCGGGTCTTTGCCCACCAGACTCACTCTACAGTCACGTTGCCACATTGGGGGTAATTCTGAGTTGATCGCAGCAGCAAATTTGTTTGCAAATTGGGCAAAACCATGGCCCTCATTCCGAGTTGTTCGCTCGCTAGCTGCTTTTAGCAGCATTGCACACGCTAAGCCGCCGCCCTCTGGGAGTGTATTTTAGCTTAGCAGAATTGCGAACGAAAGATTCGCAAAATTGCGAATAGAAATTTCTTAGCAGTTTCTGAGTAGCTCGACACTTACTCTGCCACTGCGATCAGTTCAGTCAGTTTCGTTCCTGGTTTGACGTCACAAACACACCCAGCGTTCGCCCAGGCACTCCCCCGTTTCTCCAGCCACTCCCGCGTTTTTCCCAGAAACGGCAGCGTTTTTTCACACACACCCATAAAACGGCCAGTTTCCGCCCAGAAACACCCACTTCCTGTCAATCACTCTCCGATCACCAGAACGAAGAAAAATCCTCGTAATGCCGTGAGTAAAATACCTAACTTTTGAGTAAAATAACTAAGCGCATGCGCTCTGCGAACATTGCGCATGCGCAGTAAGCGACTAATCGCAATATAGCGAAATTCGGCAACGAGCGAACAACTCGGAATGAGGGCCCATGTGCACTGCAGGGGGGGGGGGGGCAGATATAACATTTGCAGAGAGAGTTAGATTTGAGTGGGTTATTTTGTTTCTGTGCAGGGTAAATACTGGCTGCTTTATTTTTACCCTGCAATTTAGATTTCAGTTTGAACACACCCCACCCAAATCTATCTCTCTCTGCACATGTTATATCTGCCCCCCCTGCAGTGCACATGGTTTTGCCCAACTGCTAAAAAATTTCCTGCTGCGATCAACTTGGAATGACCCCCATTAGGCAGATGTGTTATTATTATTAATTGCATCTCAGGGGCAAGCGCAGGATTTAGTGAGGGGGGTTTCTGTGAGGGGAGAAGGGGGGTGTCTATGTATATGTATGTGTGTATGTATATATAAATATATTATACACACACATGTACATATTAACACACATACATATATATATACATATATATATATATATATATATATTTATACACACACACACATATGTATATACATTCATACATATAAACACTAACACACACACACACACACACACACACAAGCACACATACATACATACATACATACATGCATACATACCTACATGCATACATACCTACTAATATACATACATATACACATTGTTTTCCCCACCAGGGGCTGGGAGCAGACCGATGGGCAGCAGCGTGAGAACGGAGGGAGCTGCTGTGGCTGAGCATGCGCAGCCAACAGCTCCCCGCCGGGCATTCTGTAAGAAGAATAGAGCTACTGTACATACAGTGCAGTAGCTCTCTGTTGCTGCAGCAGGGCAGCAGCTTCACGGTCGCGATCGTTTACGCGATTGTGGCTTTTGGCTGAGACGGCTGTGTTTCCGTATCAAAAATAGAAAATTTGGCTTATCAGGGGGAGTTTCCAGGTACTCGGAAACCCCCCTGCGTGCGCCACTGCATCTGTAATGCGACAATTATCAGTTTTAACTATGGCGATAATAAAGGTCTTTTCAGCTGAATGTATCAACGTGAATTCAAATTGGAAGATTCAAATTGGAAGAGAGTATTTTCAGTGATAAGTAAAAAGATGAAAACTGACCTCCGCATAACACCACAAAAAAACATCTACAACAAATAAAATAAGTACTTCATTATATTGTAAAATAAATTATAGACACAGTGCAGAAGTAATTTGGGGACATTAACAAACAAACTGTGTGAAATTGGGCTGTCCTATGGGCAAAACATAGCTATGGTTATTTGGGACAAATATTTTTCATCTAATTTAATTGATGAACCTGGATATGGCAAAAAATAAAGATATCAAATCGTTCCCATACTGCAGTCTAACCCTAAGGGCTGTTTCATACTACCCGGTTTTCACCAGATGGCAAAAAGCCAGACAAACTTTGTCCGACTTTTTGCCATCCGGCAGGGTATTTCACATACAACGGCTTTGAGCCGTGTTTACTGCTGTGCGCATGCGCAGCAGCAGCGGTGGCGGCTGCTAAAAAACCCATTGTATGTGAAAGCTCCCATTCACACACGGTTCTCTGCCTACAAAGATGGCCCGGCCCCGGCCCGGCAGCCGGACCTTTCAGTGGATATTTCCCGCTGCAACCCGGCAGCTGGGCCGGGGCCGTGCTGTGTGAAAGCCCCCATATGCAGCAATACTCAATCAAAAAACATGCATGGGAAAAAAACTTGCCGTCCGGTCAAAACCGTTGTGTATGAAACAGCCCTAACCCTCCCATAATGCCTAACCCTCCAGCCCTGAAGTCTATTGCTAGCGTATTCATAGCACCTAACCCTCCCGGTCTGCAGCCTAGCCTTAACCTCCCTATAGTGCCAAACCCTCCCGCCCTGCAATATAGGTGGGGAGGAAAATACTACCGCGCCCTACGGATGGCTGCGATGGGTGTGTAGAAGGAGATGTCACTCAATCTCCAAAAGGGCATGTGAGGAAGAAAAACACCTTCCAACACAATTCAGAAAATAAACAATGGAATGGGTATACCGACAATCCAATAATTATAATATGAAGTAAATGAGTCAATGTTCAAAGTAATGGGAATCCTGTGGAGTAGGTAATCATCAAAAAGGAGCGTTCTTAAAGACAAGAAAAAGTTCCACAGGGTACACACCGTACTCACGTTGGAGTAGAGTAATCAATGTTCATAAAGGTTTTCTTTTCCAGTTGAAGTCTCATCTAGATGGTGTATGTTTGAATTAGTGATGAGCACCGGAAATTTTTCGGGTTTTGTGTTTTGGTTTTGGGTTCGGTTCCGCGGCCGTGTTTTGGGTTCGAACGCGTTTTGGCAAAACCTCACCGAATTTTTTTTGTCGGATTCGGGTGTGTTTTGGATTCGGGTGTTTTTTTCAAAAAACCCTAAAAAACAGCTTAAATCATAGAATTTGGGGGTCATTTTGATCCCAAAGTATTATTAACCTCAATAACCATAATTTCCACTCATTTTCAGTCTATTCTGAACACCTCACACCTCACAATATTATTTTTAGTCCTAAAATTTGCACCGAGGTCGCTGGATGGCTAAGCTAAGCGACCCAAGTGGCCGACACAAACACCTGGCCCATCTAGGAAAGGCACTGCAGTGTCACGCAGGATGGCCCTACCAAAAAACACTCCCCAAACAGCACATGACGCAAAGAAAAAAAGAGGCGCAATGAGGTAGCTGTGTGAGTAAGCTAAGCGACCCTAGTGGCCGACACAAACACCTGGCCCATCTAGGAGTGGCACTGCAGTGTCACGCAGGATGGCCCTTCCAAAAAACACTCCCCAAACAGCACATGACGCAAAGAAAAAAAGAGGCGCAATGAGGTAGCTGTGTGACTAAGCTAAGCGACCCTAGTGGCCGACACAAACACCTGGCCCATCTAGGAGTGGCACTGCAGTGTCACGCAGGATGGCCCTTCCAAAAAACACCCCCCAAACAGCACATGACGCAAAGAAAAATGAAAGAAAAAAGAGGTGCAAGATGGAATTGTCCTTGGGCCCTCCCACCCACCCTTATGTTGTATAAACAGGACATGCACACTTTAACCAACCCATCATTTCAGTGACAGGGTCTGCCACACGACTGTGACTGAAATGACGGGTTGGTTTGGACCCCCACCAAAAAAGAAGCAATTAATCTCTCCTTGCACAAACTGGCTCTACAGAGGCAAGATGTCCACCTCATCATCATCCTCCGATATATCACCGTGTACATCCTCCTCCTCACAGATTATCAATTCGTCCCCACTGGAATCCACCATCTCAGCTCCCTGTGTACTACTTTGTGGAGGCAATTGCTGCTGGTCAATGTCTCCACGGAGGAATTGATTATAATTCATTTTAATGAACATCATCTTCTCCACATTTTCTGGATGTAACCTCGTACGCCGATTGCTGACAAGGTGAGCGGCGGCACTAAACACTCTTTCGGAGTACACACTCGTGGGAGGGCAACTTAGGTAGAATAAAGCCAGTTTGTGCAAGGGCCTCCAAATTGCCTCTTTTTCCTGCCAGTATAAGTACGGACTGTCTGACGTGCCTACTTGGATGCGGTCACTCATATAATCCTCCACCATTCTTTCAATGGGGAGAGAATCATATGCAGTGACAGTAGACGACATGTCCGTAATCGTTGTCAGGTCCTTCAGTCCGGACCAGATGTCAGCATCAGCAGTCGCTCCAGACTGCCCTGCATCACCGCCAGCGGGTGGGCTCGGAATTCTGAGCCTTTTCCTTGTACCCCCAGTTGCGGGAGAATGTGAAGGAGGAGATGTTGACAGGTCGCGTTCCGCTTGACTTGACAATTTTGTCACCAGCAGTTCTTTGAACCCCAGCAGACTTGTGTCTGCTGGAAAGAGAGATCCAAGGTAGGTTTTAAATCTAGGATCGAGCACGGTGGCCAAAATGTAGTGCTCTGATTTCAACAGATTGACCACCCGTGAATCCTTGTTAAGCGAATTAAGGGCTCCATCCACAAGTCCCACATGCCTAGCGGAATCGCTCTGTGTTAGCTCCTCCTTCAATGTCTCCAGCTTCTTCTGCAAAAGCCTGATGAGGGGAATGACCTGACTCAGGCTGGCAGTGTCTGAACCGACTTCACGTGTGGCAAGTTCAAAAGGTTGCAGAACCTTGCACAACGTTGAAATCATTCTCCACTGCGCTTGAGACAGGTGCATTCCACCTCCTATATCGTGCTCAGTTGTATAGGCTTGAATGGCCTTTTGCTGCTCCTCCAACCTCTGAAGCATATAGAGGGTTGAATTCCACCTCGTTACCACTTCTTGCTTCAGATGATGGCAGGGCAGGTTCAGGCGTTTTTGGTGTTGCTCCAGTCTTCTGTACGTGGTGCCTGTACGCCGAAAGTGTCCCGCAATTCTTCTGGCCACCGACAGCATCTCTTGCACGCCCCTCTCGTTTTTTAAATAATTCTGCACCACCAAATTCAAGGTATGTGCAAAACATGGGACGTGCTGGAATTTGCCCATATTTAATGCACACACAATATTGCTGGCGTTGTCCGATGCCACAAATCCACAGGAGAGTCCAATTGGGGTAAGCCATTCTGCGATGATCTTCCTCAGTTGCCGTAAGAGGTTTTTAGCTGTGTGCGTATTCTGGAAAGCGGTGATACAAAGCGTAGCCTGCCTAGGAAAGAGTTGGCATTTGCGAGATGCTGCTACTGGTGCCGCCGCTGCTGTTCTTGCGGCGGGAGTCCATACATCTACCCAGTGGGCTGTCACAGTCATATAGTCCTGAGCCTTCCCTGCTCCACTTGTCCACATGTCCGTGGTTAAGTGGACATTGGGTACAACTGCATTTTTTAGGACACTGGTGAGTCTTTTTCTGAGGTCTGTGTACATTTTCGGTATCGCTTGCCTAGAGAAATGGAACCTAGATGGTATTTGGTACCGGGGACACAGTACCTCCAACAAGTCTCTAGTTGCCTCTGCAGTAATGATGGATACCGGAACCACGTTTCTCACCGCCCAGGATGCCAAGGCCTCAGTTATCCGCTTTGCAGCAGGATGACTGCTGTGATATTTCATCTTCCTCGCAAAGGACTGTTGGACAGTCAATTGCTTGGTGGAAGTAGTAAAAGTGGTCTTACGAGTACGACTTCCCCTCTGGGATGACCATCGACTCCCAGCAGCAACAACAGCAGCGCCAGCAGCAGTAGGCGTTACATGCAAGGATGCATCGGAGGAATCCCAGGCAGGAGAGGACTCGTCATAATTGCCAGTGACATGGCCTGCAGGACTATTGGCATTCCTGGGGAAGGAGGAAATTGACACTGAGGGAGTTGGTGGGGTGGTTTGCGTGAGCTTGGTTACAAGAGGAAGGGATTTACTGGTCAGTGGACTGCTTCCGCTGTCGCCCAAAGTTTTTGAACTTGTCACTGACTTATGATGAATGCGCTGCAGGTGACGTATAAGGGAGGATGTTCCGAGGTGGTTAACGTCCTTACCCCTACTTATTACAGCTTGACAAAGGCAACACACGGCTTGACAAATGTTGTCCGCATTTCTGTTGAAATACTTCCACACCGAAGAGGTGATTTTTTTTTGTATTTTCACCAGGCATGTCAATGGCCCTATTCCTCCAACGGACAACAGGTGTCTCCCCGTGTGCCTGACTTAAACAAACCACCTCACCATCAGAATCCTCCTGATCAATTTCCTATCCCAGCGCCAGCAACACCCATATCCTCCTCATCCTGGTGTACTTCAACACTGACATCTTCAATCTGACTATCAGGAACTGGACTGCGGGTGCTCCTTCCAGCACTTGCAGGGGGCGTGCAAATGGTGGAAGGCGCATGCTCTTCACGTCCAGTGTTGGGAAGGTCAGGCATCGCAAACGACACAATTGGACTCTCCTTGTGGATTTGTGATTTCGAAGAACGCACAGTTCTTTGCTGTGCTTTTGCCAGCTTGAGTCTTTTCATTTTTCTAGCGAGAGGCTGAGTGCTTCCATCCTCATGTGAAGCTGAACCACTAGCCATGAACATAGGCCAGGGCCTCAGCCGTTCCTTGCCACTCCGTGTGGTAAATGGCATATTGGCAAGTTTACGCTTCTCCTCCGACAATTTTATTTTAGATTTTTGAGTCCTTTTTTTACTGATATTTGGTGTTTTGGATTTTACATGCTCTGTACTATGACATTGGGAATCGGCCTTGGCAGACGACGTTGCTGGCATTTCATCGTCTCGGCCATGACTAGTGGCAGCAGCTTCAGCACGAGGTGGAAGTCGATCTTGATCTTTCCCTATTTTTGGAACCTCAACATTTTTGTTCTCCATATTTTAATAGGCACAACTAAAAGGCACCTCAGGTAAACAATGGAGATGGATGGATACTAGTATACTTATGGATGGACGAGCGACTGCCGACACAGAGGTAGCTACAGCCGTGGACTACCGTACTGCGTCTGCTGCTAATATAGACTGGATGATAATGATATAAAAATATATATATATATCACTACTGCAGCAGGACAGGTATATATTATATAATGACGGACCTGCTGGACACTCTCAGCTCAGCATTGCAGACTCCTAAAGTAAGCTACTAGTATCAAGAAGATAGAAAAAAAACAAAACACCACAGGTAGGTGGTATACAATTATGGATGGACGAGCGACTGCCGACACAGAGGTAGCTACAGCCGTGGACTACCGTACTGCGTCTGCTGCTAATATAGACTGGATGATAATGATATAAAAAATATATATATATATCACTACTGCAGCAGGACAGGTATATATTATATAATGACGGACCTGCTGGACACTGTCAGCTCAGCACTGCAGACTCCTAAAGTAAGCTACTAGTAGTATCAAGAAGATAGAAGAAGAAAAAACCACCACAGGTAGGTGGTATACAATTATGGATGGACTAGCGACTGCCGACACAGAGGTAGCTACAGCCGTGGACTACCGTACTGCGTCTGCTGCTAATATAGACTGGATGATAATGATATAAAAAATATATATATATATCACTACTGCAGCCGGACAGGTATATATTATATAATGACGGACCTGCTGGACACTGTCAGCTCAGCACTGCAGACTCCTAAAGTAAGCTACTAGTATCAAGAAGATAGAAAAAAAAAAAAAACACCACAGGTAGGTGGTATACAATTATGGATGGACGAGCGACTGCCGACACAGAGGTAGCTACAGCCGTGGACTACCGTACTGCGTCTGCTGCTAATATAGACTGGATGATAATGATATAAAAAATATATATATATATCACTACTGCAGCAGGACAGGTATATATTATATAATGACGGACCTGCTGGACACTGTCAGCTCAGCACTGCAGACTCCTAAAGTAAGCTACTAGTAGTATCAAGAAGATAGAAAGAAAAAAAAACACCACAGGTAGGTGGTATACAATTATGGATGGACTAGCGACTGCCGACACAGAGGTAGCTACAGCCGTGGATTACCGTACTGCGTCTGCTGCTAATATAGACTGGATGATAATGATATAAAAAAAATATATATATCACTACTGCAGCCGGACAGGTATATATTATATACGTATATACTGGACACTGTCAGCAGAATGCGTTTATAGAATAAAAACACCACACGACGATCACAATATACTGGTGGTCAGTGGTCACTGGTCAGTCACACTGGCACTGGCAGTGGCACTCTGGCAGCAAAAGTGTGCACTGTTAAAATATGTACTCCTGCTATAACTGCTCCCCAGTCTCCCCCACAATTAAGCTGTGTGAGCAGTGAGCACTCAGCACAGTCAGATATACAGTATTACATAGATGATGCAGCACACTGAGGGCACACTGAGGCTGAGCACAGATATGGTATGTGACTGTGTCACACTGTGTATCGTTTTTTTTTCAGGCAGAGAACGGATTAATTAAACTGGTGGTCACTGGTCACACTATCAGCAAGTAGTACTCCGTCCTAATATGCTCCCCAAAATTAGTAAATCAAGTGTCTCTAGACTCTCTACTCTCTACTCTACTCTAAACGGAGAGGACGCCAGCCACGTCCTCTCCCTATGAATCTCAATGCACGTGTGAAAATGGCGGCGACGCGCGGCTCCTTATATAGAATCCGAGTCTCGCGATAGAATACGAGCCTCGCGAGAATCCGACAGCGGGATGATGACGTTCGGGCGCGCTCGGGTTAGCCGAGCAAGGCGGGAAGATCCGAGTCTGCCTCGGACCCGTGTAAAAAGGCTGAAGTTCGGGGGGGTTCGGTTTCCGAGAAACCGAACCCGCTCATCTCTAGTTTGAATAGACCTCTTCATGGTGATATGCATCCTCCCATGTGGAACCGAAAATATAAACAGTAAAAAGACCAATGGTGTAGTATATCCCAACCAGTGTGTAGAAGATAAGTGGAGAGAGAAACTTGGAACTATATAGACAGTTGAAAGATTCCCAACGTACCAAACTTACGTGGGTACGTGTATGGATCCTTATATAAAGGTATCTTTAACAGATGAAGGAGGTAGGAGGAGTGGGAGGAGATATCTCTAGGTAAAGCATACCCAACTCCCATCAGGTGGATGATAGACGATGCTCATAAAGGTATCTTTCAATCTTCTCTCCCTTATGGATTATGTTCTTCAAGAACCAGCGCTAGCCTTCCTGCAGTGTATCTTGTTCTAGTGGTCCCCTCTTCTGAGCTTTTTCTCGTGATAACCACAAAGGCAAGCAGAAAAAAAGGAACCAATGGTATGGTATACAGACCCAGTGTGGGGTCACAGGGTATATGGAGGTTCCTTTCAGACCCCTCCTTACACTTGTCCCTTCCTGAGTAATCCCTCTAAATCTCACCTGAGAGAATCAGGAGATGCTAATCCAAAATGTATATAAAAAGGCTTTAATGATACAAGCAATTTAAAAAAGGAAAGTCACATCCTGAGCGATATATATAATAAAAGAATGGGAAACACAACGAAACTTAGGGGGCAGACGGTATATCAAAACAGAACCTGGATAGTGGTGAGGTATGGACTGCCACGCTCCTAGGGACTGGACCCCTAAGGAATCAAGTGTCCTCTGCAGCCTAACCTTAACCTCCCTATAGTGCCTAATCATCCTGTCCTGCAGCCTAACCCTAAACTCCCCATAGCACCTAACCTTTCCACACTGCACCTATCCCTCACCTCCTCATAGCATCTAACCCTCCTGCACTGCAGCCTAACCTGCCCGTAGTTCCCAACCCTCCTGCCTGCAACCTAACCCTAATGTCTACATTCTGCTAATATTGCCATTTCACATGTTGACATGAGAACAGCGACACATTGCCTGTTGACATTTGAATAAAGTCAACATCATAACTGTCAACATTCTGGTGTCAACATTATGAATGTTGACTTAATGACTACTTCCCCTTGTGTCCACCCATACTTCAGTGCCAATATGAGCAGAGGGGACATTCAGCTTGGGGTCTATTTGGGTAGCAGAGCTGGGGGAAGCTAAACAATAAAAGTTGGGAAGGGTGGGTTGTAGTAGTGATAGAGGGGGCAGGGATATAAACAGATCCTGTGTCACTAATACACTGATATTAAGTTAACCTGATCTACTTCAGGTGAGGAGATATTTGTCTGTTCTCAAATTTAGCACTTTTTCAGACTGGCTTAACCTGGTCTACATTTATTATTGATATAAAACAAGCCTTTTCCATTAATTACTTGAGCCAAAATCAATTCAGTCAGCAAGTCAGTGCTGGGTTCCAAATATTTCCCAGATGAAATAGGTCATGGTAATGTCTTTGCTTAATATACAGTATTTTGGGGAGGTTTCTTTTTTCTAACCACAGACAACTCTTGATACTTACATACATGACAGCGGCCAGAAAGTATAAGGGACAAATGTAATAGAGCGAGAGTTTCAGAAAGTGAGAGATTTGGTAAGGTTTTTCAGTTTGTTTTTTTAAAGCGGCAATCATTTACACTGCAAAAGCAGGTTGATCTTGCTGTGTAAATGATTGCCATTTAAAAAAAAACCTGCAAAACCTTACCAAATCTCTCACTTTCTGAAACTCTCACTCTATTACATTTGGACCCTAAATGGCTATTAAGAAAAAAGACAGACAATTATTGCAGGGTGCTTGTTTCCATTTATTTGTGTGCACCTAGAAAAATAAAAGCATGAGGAATTTGTTGAGTTTTTATAGGTGAAACTAAGCACAGAAATATTTATTTTCTATTTTGCTGTCGAACTGTTCATACTTTTGTAGTGGTAACTCACAAAATGTCATTGGCCAATTTGGAGAAGACCAAGGGGGTCATTCCGAGTTGATCGTAGCTGTGCTAAATGTAGCACAAATTTAGCACAGCTACGATCATTCACACTGACATGCGGGGGGATGCCCAGCACAGGGCTAGTCCACCCCGCATGTCAGTGCCGGCCCTCCCGCAGAAGTGCAAAGGCATCGCACAGCGGCGATGCCTTTGCACTTCAAGAGTAGCTCCCGACCAGCGCAGCTTTAGCGTGCTGGCCGGGAGCTACTCGTCACTCCCCGGCCCGCAGCGGCTGCATATGACGTCACGCAGCCACCACGGCCCGCCCCCCCTAATTGTCCAGCCACGCCTGCGTTGGCCGGACTGCACCCCCTAAATGGCGGCTTAACGCCGCCGTCCAGCCCCCTCCCACCCAGCGACCGCCTCTGACTCAGAGGCAATCGCTAGGCAATGACGGCTGCCATGCGCCGGTGCACTGCGATTCTGGCACATGCACGGTTCCGACCCGATCGCTGCGAGAAACTGCAGCGAGCGGGGTGGAATGAACCCCCCAAGCTTGGAAAATTGGGTTGCCTGTCTGGCTCATTTCATTTGCACTATCTGGAATCATGCAAATGAAATGCCTCTTACTGGAATCCTGCGGGACTCCTGGGAGATCAAAAACTATAGCACTAGAAATTCTGGGATTTCAAACCATAGAATTATAATTGCCGTCTTTCTATCTTCCATCTCCGGGAAATGGGGCTACGATGACACAACTCATTTCCTGAGTGAAAAAGAGCAGTGTCAAGCGGACGCAGGCAGCTCAAGAAGACCTGAATACTGTTCTAGGTGGCCAGGATCATCACCCGAGATTTCGGAGCCTCCCACATGTTTTGGGATAATAAGCAAGTCTGCATAGAACCACAATTAATACAAAGTTGTACTTCACTGTACAAGACGGCAAAAAGCCTTTTTCGATAAGCTGGAGCAGATGTTACAGAATTCCATTTCAGGGAAGGAGGACAGACTTTTCAGCAGGCAGACTTGAAGTTACAAAAGGTACAAGCCCTGCTGAAGAAGTGGGAGAGAACTAGTCAAAGGAAAATAGAATAATTGTCCCTTGATGCCCGAAGACTTGGATAACATAGCAAAAAGTCATCCACTTAAGGCATAAAAGGACCTTCATTAAAGCTAAGTTAGTTCCTTGATCTGACTTTAATTAAGTAAGCAGGAATTACACAGCTTCTTTCCATGTAGGAAGGAGGGAAACCAGGTGATGCATTCTGCATGACCCTCTTCCTCTCATCTCAGAGACTAGAGATGCGTGCCGGCGGTGTGGTGCAGAGAAAGGGGTCACATAATATGGACATTGCGTTCTCTGGGCAATAAGTAATGTCAAGTTCAGTCTTCTTCTCTTCTTTATTAACCTCTGAGCATCACTCACTGCCACAGCTATTTTCAGTAAGAGGTGAGATTGTGTAATAACTTCAGCAGGACATAGGCCCTCATTCCAAGTTGATCCCTCGCTAGCTACTTTTAGCAGCCGTGCAAACGCATAGTCGCCACCCACAGGGGAGTGTATTTTCGCTTTGCAAGTGTGCGGACGCCTGTGCAGCTGAGCTCTGCAAAAACATTTTGTGCAGTTTCTGAGTAGCTCTGGACTTACTCAGCCCTTGCGATAACTTCAGTTTTTTTGGTCCCGGAACTGACGTCAGGCACCCGCCCTGCAAATGCTTGGACACGCCTGCGTTTTTCCAACCACTCCCAGAAAATGGTCAGTTGACACCCATAAACGCCCTCTTCCTGTCAATCTCCTTGCGATCGGCTGTGCGAATGGATTCTTCATTAAATCCATCGCTCAGCAACGATCCGCTTTGTACCCGTACGACGCACGTGTGCATTGCGGTGCATATGCATGCGCAGTTTTGCCGAGTTTTGAGCTGATCGCTGCGCAGCGAAAAACGGAAGCGAGCGATCAACTTGGAATGACCCCCATAGAGCAGAGAATAAGAGCTGGGACCCAAGGAGCATAAAGCAGCGAAAAGTATCGACAGGGCATAATAGCAGTATGTATATTACTTATGCTTCGAGGCAGTTGCATTGGTAAAAAAAAAAAAAGTGATGTCAGAAATGCCTTCATTAATGAATCATCTGTACTTGATTGGATAATAGTGATGTTAAGCATTAACATGGCAGTTACTATTTAAATCCATTTCATTATTGATCATTATTATTTGGCATCCTATATGGCATAGGTTCTCAAACTCGGTCCTCAGGACCCCACACAGTGCATGTTTTGCAGGTCACCCAGCAGGTGAACAGGTGTATTAATTACTCACTGACACATTTTAAAAGGTCCACAGGTGGAGCTAATTATGTCACTTGTGATTCTGTGAGGAGACCTGCAAAACATGCACTGTGTGGGGTCATGAGGACCGAGTTTGAGAACCAGTGCTATATGGGAATCCCTAATGGTGGGACGTCACAAGGATTACATACATGGCCTGATTTAGAGTCCAGTAGGGACCAAGCTTTCCTCATGTTCAGTAAAATGCTGCCAGATTTTGTTTTGAGTGACTTCCACCTATGGCCCTTAAATCTGAAAACTAGGATTAGGATTGGCAAAGTACAATTAGAGCACAGCATGGGCAGGGATGACTATAAGGATTATGAGCCTCATAGTAGATTCTAAAATGGGTGCAGTGTGTGCCATGCACACGGGCCCCTAGGTCCAGGGGCCCACATTGCACACACTGCACCCATATAGTATACCTACTCAGTGTCGGACTGGGGCATGAAGGGCCCACCAGGGAATGCAGTGGCAGGGGCCCATTTTTAGGGGTGTGGCCAGTCTCCAGAGGGGGTGTGGCCAGCTGCTACATTGGTTTGCCTAACCATTAGAGAGTGCATGGGCTGGGCCCCTTGACAAATATATAAATACTGCTACTGTGTGCATGATAATGTACCAGATAAATATTGTCAATGTACTGTAGAGAATACATCATAGTCCTGTGCAGTATAAGGTAACATATGTATAATGTATAATTCAAGAACACAGTCTGGAACCTGATCACTAGAGGAGGAGGAGGGGCCCCTGGCAGTGGGGACCACCGGTGATTTCCCCTGTACCCCTGTAAGCCAGTCCGACCCTGTACCTTCCCCTCCGGAGTCCCGCTACGGCAGCCCTGTAGTGTGGGCGCAAATCACTTGGAAAATGCCCGCCGCGTCCATTTCCGACTGATCTGCGCATGCGCACTGGAGATGTCCCCAGGAAGAAGGTGCAGGTGCCATGTTCCCGGAGACCTGCGCATTATGCCATAGACTACTAGCTGCCGGAGAGGAGGGGGCTTGCAATGGAGGCTACACGCGGGTCCCCTCCTCTCTTGAAACACCTCTGATGGGCCCCCTGACAAGTATTGACCCTTGGGGAATATATATATATATTATTTATCAGGTCCTAGACCCAATAATTATAATTTCTTATCACAGGTATTCATGGCAATAAGAAATTAATGTTCACCTGAATGTATTATGATTTACTTGCAGGGACTGGGGCTCCCTGTGGTACGGGTGGTATTCAGATTGCCGGCTGTTGGGATCTCGGCAGTCAGTATACCAGCGTCGGAATCCCGACACCCGGCATACCAACACCTATTTTCCTTCTTGGGGGTCCACGATCCCCCTGGAGGGAAAACAAAGTGTGGCGTGCGTAGCGCACCACCGTGCTCGCAGCGAGCCCGCAAGGGGCATATTTGCACTCGCCCCACTGTCAGCATGCCGGCGGTCGGGAACCCGGCCGCCGGCAACACGGCCGCCGGCAAACCATACTATTCCCTGTGGTACAGTGTATAAAGTGAAGGGATTACATTAGCTTGACAAATTCAGCCAGAAAGCATATGCTTTTGCCACTGAAAATAGGAGACTGTGGCAGGTATCCAGGGAAGTAGAGAGCCTTCAGGGGGTGGGGCCTAATCATGAGAGGCATGGCCCTGCACACTTAGAAAAAAATCCAGGAAAAAATAGTACTTTAGGTGTTTCCTGGACCACACTGCAGCCCAGTACACAGCAGTGTGTGCTGTCCTGAGGAGAAGAACTGCAAGTGCTGTTGCCAGGTAAGGGAGGGGGTTGGTGGTGGGGGAGGATGACCAGGGCCCCATCTGGGCCTCTCCATAAGTCCTGAGCATGGGTAAATAGTACCTGCTACCCCATCCCCTCTCAGCACCACTGCAGGTATCCCCGATATATGCTGCGGTTCGGCATACATACATTTCGGGGACTATAGTTGAGAAATAGGTCCCCTTGAAAGATGTTTTAGACTGAGATGGAGCGCTGCGGGGGCAGCGTCAGGGAAACGGGGAGGGGGGGTGTCGGCGTGAATGGAGGCACGTCGGTGGCATTATAGGGGCGGCTGCATGGCGCCATATGCAGCCGTTCCGATCAAAAAGATAGCGGTGGACCTCCTGTTGTCGCAGCCAGGTTGCGCCCGCAGGAGTCTTCCATAATTTCTGCAATCACTCTGAAATTGCAATTGTGCCACAATTTCAGCGTGATTGCAGTGGGTAGGCAGCGGACAGCATGCTGGGCGGCAATGCCCTGCTATGGGTGGCCCCCAGCATGCGACTCAAAGGATTGCAAATTCTTAAAAAAAAACAGAATTTGCAATCGTTACTGAATGGGGTCCTTTAGTCACATTGTTATGTGACTAAAATGCACAAGCAGACAATGCTGATTATAATGATATGCGGCATGCCTATATTCTTTGTGCATCTGCATCCGTAAATGCATACAAAATGGTACATTACAGTCTTTTAAAGGAAAAACACTGTAACGGACCATTTTGTATGCAGAAACAGCCGTGGTTCCACACAGAATATCGGCATCCCACATATAATTTTAATCAGCAGAAGCTGCTTGTGTATCCTATTCGCATAATTTTGCAAATACGACGCATTTTTATTAGAGATGAGCCGGTTCGGCTCCCTGAGAACCGAACCTACCCGAACTTCACCACCTGAGCTCGGATCCGAGTCCGGCTTGGGTTTTCCCGCCTGACTTGGAAACCAGAACGAGGCAAAACATCATCATCCCACTGTCGGATACTCGCGGGGTTTGGATTCCATATAAGGAGCCGCGCGTTGCCGCCATTTTCACTGCGGCATTGGAGAGTGTAGAGAGAGGACGTGTCTCCGTCCTCAGTGTCCTGCATCAGTTCAGTGGTAGTGTCTTGTGCTGCATCAGTCCAGTCACAGTGGTTGTGTCCTCTGCTGCCATATGTCCTGTGCTGCTGTATAAGTCCAGTCCAGTGGTGCTGTGTTGTGCTGCAGCAGTTCAGTGGTGGTGTATTGTGCTGCATCAGTCCAGTCACAGTTGTTGTGTCCTCTGCTGCCATATGTCCAGTGCTGCTGTATAAGTCCAGTCCATTGCAGTGGTGCTGTGTTGTGCTGCAGCAGTTCAGTGGTGGTGTATTGTGCTGCATCAGTCCAGTCACAGTGGTTATGTCCTCTGCTGCCATATGTCCAGACAGTGCTGCTGTATAAGTCCAGTCCACTGCAGTGGTGCTGCGGGTTTTCCTGCCTGACTCAGAAACCAGAACGAGGCAAAACGTCATCATCCCGCTGTCGGATTCTCACAGGGTTTGGAGTCCATATAAGGAGCCGCGCGTCGCCGCCATTTTCACTCCGGCATTGGAGAGTGTAGAGAGAGGACGTGTCTCCGTCCTCAGTGTCCTGCATCAGTTCAGTGGTGGTGTCTTGTGCTGCATCAGTCCAGTCACAGTGGTTTTATGTCCTCTGCTGCCATATGTCCAGACAGTGCTGCTGTATAAGTCCAGTCCACTGCAGTGGTGCTGTGTTATCATGCATCAGTCCAGTGGTAGTATCCCTGTGCTGCTCTATATGTCCAGTGGTACTGCCGTATATGTCCAGTGATACTGTCGTATATGTCTATTGATACTGCTGTATATGTCCAGCGGTTCTGCTGTATAAGTCCAGTGGTACTGCCGTATAATTCCAGTGATCCTGCCATATAATTCCAGTGGTACTGGCGTATAAGTCCAATGATCCTGCCGTATAATTCCAGTGGTACTGGCGTATAAGTCCAGTCCAGTGATACTGCTATATATGTCCAGTGGTGCTGCCGTATAAGTCCAGTGGTACTGCCATATAATTCCAGTGATCCTGCCATATAATTCCAGTGGTACTGGCGTATAAGTCCATTGATTCTGCCATATAATTCCAGTGGTACTGGCGTATAAGTCCAGTCCAGTGATACTGCCATATATGTCCAGTGGTACTGCCATATAATTCCAGTGATCCTGCCGTATAATTCCAGTGGTACTGGCATATAAGTCCAGTCCAGTGATACTGCCATATATGTCCAGTGGTACTGCCATATAAGTCCAGTGATTCTGCCGTATAATTCCAGTGGTACTAGCGTATAAGTCCAGTCCAGTGATACTGCCGTATATGTCCATTGATCCTGCCGTCTAATTCTTATAATTCCAGTGGTACTGGTGTATAAATCCAGTCCAGTGATACTGGCGTATATGCCCAGTGGAACTGCTGTATAAGTCCAGTGGTACTGCTGTATAATTCCAGTGATCCTGCCGTGTAATTCCAGTGGTACTGGCGTATAAGTCCAGTCCAGTGATACTGCCGTATATGTCCAGTGATCCTGCCGTATAAATACAGTGGTACTGGCGTATACGTCCAGTCCATTGTTACTGCCGTATATGTCCAGTGGTACTGCCGTATAAGTCCAGTCCAGTGATGCTGTCTTGTGCTGCATCAGTCCAGTGGTGGTGTCCTGTGCTGTATATTATTTACTCCAAATAAAAGGCTTATATACATTACTTATATTATTATCTAAATAATGTTTTACAGGGTTTGCCCTGTGTGGTGTAGGGGTATGCTCGCCTGTGCTGCATAGTATTATAATAGCTCCAAATAAAAGGGTTATTATTATCCAAATTAATTTTAAAGGCTTTGCTGTGTGTGTGTGTGTGTGTGTGTGTGTGTGTGTGTGTGTGTGTGTATGTGTGTGTGTGTGTGTGTGTGTGTGGTTTAGGGGTATGCTCTCCTGTGCCTCCAATATTGTGCGTGTATTACATCTGGGCAAATTCCAGCACGTCCCATGTTGTTTGTGCCGCACACTTGTGTCACTTAGCATAGTCATACAGCTACCTCATTTCACCTCTTTTTCTTCTTTGCATGATGTGCTGTTTGGGGCCTAGTTTTTTTAAGTGCCATCCTGTCTGCAACTGCAGTGCCACTCCTAGATGGGCCAGGTCTTTGTTCCGCACACTTGTATCGTTTAGCTTAGTCATACAGCTACCTCATTACACCTCTTTTACTTCTTTGCATGATGTGCTGTTTGAGGCCTAGTTTTTTTAAGTGCCATCCTGTCTGCCACTGCAGTGCCACTCCGAGATGTGCCAGGTGTTTGTGCCGCACACTTGTGTCACTTAGCTTAGTCATACAGCTACCTCATTGCACCTCTTTTACTGCTTTGCATGATGTGCTGTTTGGGGCCTAGATTTTTTAAGTGCCATTCTGTCTGCAACTGCAGTTCCACTCCTAGATGGGCCAGGTGTTTATGCCGCACACTTGTGTCGCTTAGCTTAGCCATACAGCTACCTCATTGCACCTATTTTACTTCTGTGCATGATGTGCTGTTTGGGAACTATTTTTTTTAAGTGCCATCCTGTCTGCCAATGCAGTGCCACTTCTAGATGGGCCAGGTGTTTGTGCCGCACACTTGTGTCGCTTAGCTTAGTCATACAGCTACCTCGGTGCAACTTTTAGGCCTAAAAACAATATTGTGAGGTGTGAGGTGTTCAGAATAGACTGGTAATGAGTGAAAATTAATTTTATTGAGGTTAATAATACTGTAGGATCAAAATTACCCCCAAATTCTGTGATTTTAGCTGTTTTTATGTTTTTTTCAAAAATCATCCAGCTCCAAAACCAAAACTCGAAAGGGTGGTTTTGGCAAAACCAATCCAGATCCAAAACACGAGCATGGAACCAGAACCAAAACCAAAACACGAAAAGTGCCCGCCGCACATCTCTAATTTTAATGGAACAAGTCGCACATAAAGATGCTCAGGGCTACTGAGCCATGCCACGGCATGGCATGACTAGAAGGGCTGTTTAACGTGCAGGGAGGCTAGATGTAAGTGGGCACATCTGTAGGTGCTGGATGGCGTGTACTGTATGTTGTCTACGAAATGAATAGACCTTGTTAGTGCCACTATGTATCATAAAACATTATGAGGGACAAGTAGCAAGGCCTTGGAGAAAGACAATGTGGAGAAAGATACAGGTTGCGCTTGAAAAATGGCAGAGCTAATTTATTGGTACTTTATCTTTCTCAAAGTGTTGCTAAATGTTACCTATGTATATAAGTATAATCCAATCTGGTCCTTCTGGTATGTCTTGGTTTGCACTTTATCCCCTTTGGGAGGATGCTGACTGAGAAGTTCTGAATCTTTCCCTCCTACAGTATGTAATCCTTCCTCTCCACATCTCAAGTTTGCCCATCACACAGCCCTGCACAGCATTCACTGTAAGCATTCCTCAAAGGATTCTATTGGGCTGCATTTTGCTTGCATGCATCAAAATCTTGAAAGCGTAACTTTACAGAGATTGTACACACTATCCAAAGCCATCAATAGATGCGATTGTCTATAAAAGCCTATGTGCTTCTTTTCGCAACTATCCATGGAGAGGGGTCCGAAGGATCCATCACAAGAGCAGACACTGTGGGTTAGGAACCCCGAAGTCAAGTCATCGCCAAGACAGCTGTGTATTGTGTAGCTGTCCCAGCAACAAGAGGATAATCCATATTGGTGGACGATCCTACCGGTACTGTAAGTACACAAAGATGTTCGTTATAAATTATTCTAAATTAATATTATAAATGTGATAATTAATACGCAGGTCAGGGAGGCCCTGAGGATCGGGAGCTAAATGACTCAAGACACTCTACTATTCATGGGTGCCTATTGGCCTTGTTTTTATTTATTTTTATTTTTAATATACGTTTTTTTTTTATTATCTTCCAATAAAAATGTAAATAAAAACTCAAGAAAGAAAGCCATGGGGTTGACATCTATCTATTAGGATAGAGCTTGGGAGGAGTTTTAGATTTAAGAGGTTTGTGTTTCCTGTGGATGGGGGCAAATGATACTGGTGAAGCTGTACAGGCTAATGGATAGAGGATGTGTGCTATGCTGTATTAGTGCTAGGGAAAATCAAAGGTAAAATGGGTGTTTATTTGCCACCCTTACAATAAAACTGAAGGTTTCTATATCAGTAGTATTGTGTGAGCCTCGTATTAGAGGTTCCGGTGTCACAGAGAGTAAAATATCTCTCTTTACAATCTTTCATTTTGTTTTTTGCCCACCTTATAGTTATCATCAGGTCTCATACTGTACAGCTACCAGAATCTGTACTGCTGCTTGCAGCACTTACCTGTCCTTGGTGCTGAAAGCATATACCAGGAGATCTCAATGGTAATTAGAGATGTGCGGAGGACACTCTTTGGGTTTTGTGTTTTGGATCTAGATCTCCGCTCATGTTTTGGATCTGGATTGGTTTTGCCAAAACCACCCTTTCGGGTTTGGTTTTGGATCTGGATGATTTTGAAAAAAAACATAAAAACAGCTAAAATCACAGAATTTGGGGGTAATTTTGATCCTACGGTATTATAAACCTCAATAACATTCATTTCCACTCATTTCCAGTCTATTCTGAACACCTCACACCTCACAATATTGTTTTTAGGCCAAAAGGTTGCACCAAGGTAGCTGGATGACTAAGCTAAGCGACACAAGTGTTCGGCACAAACACCTGGCCCATCTAGGAGTGGCACTGCAGTTGCAGACAGGATGGCAGTTTTAAAAACTAGGCCCCAAACAGCACATCATGCTAAGAAAAAAAAAGAGGTGCAAGATGGAATTGTCTTGGGCCCTCCCTCCCACCCTTACGTTGTTTAAACAGGACATGCACAGTTTAATAAGCCCATCATTTCAGCGACATGTGGTCCCACTGGAAAAAGCTTGCCAAGTCCTCTGAATCATAGCTAGCTACAAACATATCACCTCCTTCTTTGATGACTTTTCACATTATGAGAAGAGGCAAGAGGAAGAGGACAGTGGGGGGTCATTCCGACCCGATCGCTCGCTGCAGTTTATCACAGCACAGTGATCAGGTCGGATCTGCGCATGCGCTGGCGCCGCAGTGCACCGGCGCATGCTGGACGGCCGAAGGCCATTGTACTGTAGTGATCGCCTCTGCCTGATTGACAAGCAGAGGCAGTCACTGGGCGGGAGGGGGGGGTGGCGGCTACATAACGTCACACGCAGCTGCTGCGACCTGGGGCAGTGAAGAGGTTCTCCCAGCCAGCCGCAGGAGATGTGCTAGCCGGGAGTAACTCCTGAAATGCAAAAGCATTGCCGCTGTGCAATGCTTTTGCACTTCTGCGGGGGGGGGGGGCAGCACTGACATGCGGGGCGGACTAGCCCTGTGCTGGTCGTCTCTCCACATGTCTGAGTGATTGATCATAGCTGTGCTAAATTTAGCACAGCTACGATCAACTCGGAATGACCCCCAGTGTCAAGAAGGTGATTAAAAATTAGAGAGGCAAACGTAATCAGGAACAACACACAGGCTTTCACCTCCACTCCTATATTGGTGTGGAATGGAAAGGACTTCAACCAAGCAAATATACAGTATAATTACCACATTACTGGACAAACTGAAAAACTAGGGGCCAAAGCCTCCAAATTTGTACCCCCTTCTCCATGTTCAGGGATTAAGATAATCTCAGATTTAATGCTGGGATGCAAATAAACCGATGTATACCACAGGATAATGATTGGATATTTTCCCCTTCACAAGACAGGAAACTTATTTTGTGAAAATCTCGTGGTTTTCTTTTTTTCCATTTTTTTTTATTGCATTTTCATATACATATTTTATGGCAGATGCCTTATTTTTGTTTTTCACAGCTCCCAGTTACAGGCATGTGAGCATACCTGTGTGTACCATTTACATGCATGTGAGCATACCTGTGTGTATTGTTTCTTTTTATCATATTTATTTTTAAATAAAGCAGCCCCTTAGATGTTTTGGCAGCCCCTCCTGAGCCCCCACAGCAGCCCCGGAATGGGGCAAGTTGAGTTAAAGTGGGTTCGGTACAGTACTAAGCAGGACTGTGCAGTGATTTTTTTTGTTATTTAGCCCCTGCCCTAGTGGAGCTTACCACTCTACAGTCAAAAATCATTTCTTACTATAAGTAAGACTGTGGGAGGAAGCAATGCTAACCTCTGTGCCCACAGCATGCCTCAGCCTGGCAAGCCAGACATCTTCTTGGCTGTAAGCCACCATGAGACTCCATACTAGGCCTTATTCAGTAACTGTTTCTGCCTCACAGGAGCTCCTTGCCCATCTAGTGCTGCAGTGCAATGAAAAGCTGATGCAATGCAAGATCACTGAAACTCTGTTCTTCTAACACTGCGAGGTCTTACGATAACCCTACCAAGACTTAGGAAAAGAACCCTGTACAACAAATGCGCATCTTCAAAATAAATAATCCCAAAATGTGGAACATCAATAATAAATCAAAATTAAGGTTGACTAATTGGAGCCATTCATTTCAGTGAGTCCCTAACATGAAATAATGAAGAAGAACCTCTCTCTAATGCTCTGACAGAAAATCACACTTTTACCTCTCCAGCAGTTGCGCTGGATTATGATTCAGTCTCTTCTGAGTCACACTGACTTTGGCCACAAATGTGATCTCTCCCCAGTTTATTAAAAAAACACTTCGTCAAAATAGCAATTTCCATTTCCACCTTTGCGGCTATGTTTTTACAAATCTGTTTGTTATGCTGAAGCTTGTTTCATATCTGCTCTAGGCTTTCATTTAGACCTAGAATCAAGAACAGTAGCACCCCTGGAATTATACGACAGCACCCCTGGATTTATACAGCATAGCAGCACTTCTGGAGAATTACACAGCACAGCAGACAGGCAACAGTACCCCTGGGCTTAAACAGAAGTGGGGCAGCACCCCTGGACTGATAGGGCAGAGGGGCAGCACCCCATATAGGGTATCACCCCTGGAATGATGTGGCAAAGAAAAGACGTGCAAGATGGAATTGTCCTTGGGCCCTCCCACCAACCCTTATGTTGTATGAACAGGACATGCACACTTTAACAAACCAATCATTTTAGCGACAGGGTCTGCCACACGACTGTGGCTGAAATGATTGGTTTGTTTGGGCACCCACCAAAAAATAAGCAATTAATCTCTCTTTGCACAAACTGTCCGTACAGAAACAAGATGTCGTCCTCATCCTCAGATTCCCGCCTCCCCCCCAAGGGTTTACATTCTCAACCTCACAGGGAAATAATATTCAAACAAACCACATCATTTAGGTGTCAGTGGACTGCTTACACTATTGCCACAAGTTTCTGAACTTGACAATGACTTATGATGAATGCACTGCAGGTGAAGTATACGGGAGGATGTTCTTAGGTGGTTAACATCCTTATCCCTACTTATTATGGATTGACAAAGGCAACAGATGGCTTGACACTTGTCCGAATTTGGGGAGAAATAATTCCACACTGAAGAGGTGGCATTTTTTGGTATTTTGCCCAGGCATGAAAAGGGGCTTTTTCATCCCATGTCCAACAACTGT
The DNA here is from genome assembly GCF_028390025.1 of Pseudophryne corroboree. Classification (NCBI taxonomy): domain Eukaryota; kingdom Metazoa; phylum Chordata; class Amphibia; order Anura; family Myobatrachidae; genus Pseudophryne; species Pseudophryne corroboree. The sequence goes on along the minus strand of NC_086455.1, from coordinate 140,175,236 downwards.
CTCCACTGGTGCCTTATTCAAACTAGTGATGAGCGGGTTCGGTTCCTCGGAAACCGAACCCCCCCCGAACTTCAATCATTTTACACGGGTCCGATGCATACTCGGATTCTCCCGTATGGCTTGGTTAATCCGAGCGTGCCCGAACGTCATCATCCCGCTGTCGGATTCTCGCGAGATTCGGATTCTATATAAGGAGCCGCGCGTCGCCGCCATTTTCACTCGTGCATTGGAAATGTTAGGGAGAGGACGCGGCTGGCGTCCTCTCCGTTTGTGCTTATGGCTTAATTGTGGGGACTGGGGAGCAGCTGTATAATATAGGAGGAGTACAGTGCATAGTTTTGCTGATCAGTGACCACCAGTTTTATCCGTTCTCTGCCTGAAAAACGCTCCATATCTGTGCTCAGTGTGCTGCATATATCTGTGCTCACACTGCTTTATTGTGGGGACTGGGGACCAGCAGTATTATATAGGAGGAGTACAGTGCAGAGTTTTGCTGACCAGTGACCACCAGTATACGTTGTCTGCCTGAAAAAAGCTCCATATCTGTGCTCAGTGTGCTGCATATATCTGTGCTCACACTGCTTTATTGTGGGGACTGGGGACCACCAGTATTATATAGGAGGAGTACAGTGCAGAGTTTTGCTGACCAGTGACCACCAGTTTTATACGTTGTCTGCCTGAAAAACGCTCCATATCTGTGCTCAGTGTGCTGCATATATCTGTGCTCACACTGCTTTATTGTGGGGACTGGGGACCACCAGTATATTATATAGGAGGAGTACAGTGCAGAGTTTTGCTGACCAGTGACCACCAGTATACTTTGTCTGCCTGAAAAACGCTCCATATCTGTGCTCAGTGTGCTGCATATATCTGTGCTCACACTGCTTTATTGTGGGGACTGGGGACCACCAGTATTATATAGGAGGAGTACAGTGCAGAGTTTTGCTGACCAGTGACCACCAGTTTTATACGTTGTCTGCCTGAAAAACGCTCCATATCTGTGCTCAGTGTGCTGCATATATCTGTGCTCACACTGCTTTATTGTGGGGACTGGGGACCACCAGTATATTATATAGGAGGAGTACAGTGCAGAGTTTTTCTGACCAGTGACCACCAGTATACGTTGTCTGCCTGAAAAACGCTCCATATCTGTGCTCAGTGTGCTGCATATATCTGTGCTCACACTGCTTTATTGTGGGTACTGGGGACCACCAGTATATTATATTGGAGGAATACAGTGCAGAGTTTTGCTGACCAGGGACCACCAGTATTATACGTTGTCTGCCTGAAAAACGCTCCATATCTGTGCTCAGTGTGCTGCATATATCTGTGCTCACACTGCTTTATTGTGGGTACTGGGGACCACCAGTATATTATATTGGAGGAATACAGTGCAGAGTTTTGCTGACCAGTGACCACCAGTATTATACGTTGTCTGCCTAAAAAACGCTCCATATCTGTGCTCAGTGTGCTGCATATATCTGTGCTCACACTGCTTTATTGTGGGTACTGGGGACCACCAGTATATTATATAGGAGGAGTACAGTGCAGAGTTTTGCTGACCAGTGACCACCAGTATTATACGTTCTCTGCCTGAAAAACGCTCCATATCTGTGCTGCATTGTAGTATATAGTAGGAGTACAGTGCATAATTTTGCTGACCACCAGTATATAATATATAGGAGTACGGTACAGAAGGCCGCTGCTCTACCTACCTCTGTGTCGTCAAGTATACTATCCATCCATACCTGTGGTGCATTTCAGTTTTGCACAGTTTGCTGACCACCAGTATATAATATATAGCAGTACGGTACAGTAGGCCACTGCTCTACCTACCTCTGTGTCGTCAAGTATACTATCCATCCATACCTGTGGTGCATTTCAGTTGTGCGCAGTATATATAGTAGTAGGCCATTGCTATTGATACTGGCATATAATTCCACACATTAAAAAATGGAGAACAAAAATGTGGAGGGTAAAATAGGGAAAGATCAAGATCCACTTCCACCTTGTGCTGAAGCTGCTGCCACTAGTCATGGCCGAGACGATGAAATGCCATCAACGTCGTCTGCCAAGGCCGATGCCCAATGTCATAGTAGAGAGCATGTAAAATCCAAAACACAAAAGTTCAGTAAAATGACCCAAAAATCTAAATTAAAAGCATCTGAGGAGAAGCGTAAACTTGCCAATATGCCATTTACGACACGGAGTGGCAAGGAACGGCTGAGGCCCTGGCCTATGTTCATGGCTAGTGGTTCAGCTTCACATGAGGATGGAAGCACTCATCCTCTCGCTAGAAAAATGAAAAGACTTAAGCTGGCAAAAACACAGCAAAGAACTGTGCGTTCTTCTAAATCACAAATCCCCAAGGAGAGTCCAATTGTGTCGGCTGCGATGCCTGACCTTCCCAACACTGGACGGGAAGAGGTGGCGCCTTCCACCATTTGCACGCCCCCTGCAAGTGCTGGAAGGAGCACCTGCAGTCCAGTTCCTGATAGTCAAATTGAAGATGTCACTGTTGAAGTACACCAGGATGAGGATATGGGTGTTGCTGGCGCTGAGGAGGAAATTGACAAGGAGGATTCTGATGGTGAGGTGGTTTGTTTAAGTCAGGCACTCGGGGAGACACTTGTTGTCCGTGGGACAAATATGGCCATTGACATGCCTGGTCAAATTACAAAAAAAATCACCTCTTCGGTGTGGAATTATTTTAACACAAATGCGGACAACAGGTGTCAAGCCGTGTGTTGCCTTTGTCAAGCTGTAATAAGTAGGGGTAAGGACGTTAACCACCTCAGAACATCCTCCCTTATACGTCACCTGCAGCGCATTCATCATAAGTCAGTGACAAGTTCAAAAACTTTGGATGACAGAGGAAGCAGTCCACTGACCACTAAATCCCTTTCTCTTGTAACCAAGCTCCTGCAAACCACACCACCAACTCCCTCAGTGTCAATTTCCTCCTTAAACAGGAAAGCCAATAGTCCTGCAGGCCATGTCACTGGCAAGTCTGACGAGTCCTCTCCTGCCTGGGATTCCTCCGATGCATCCTTGAGTGTAATGCCTACTGCTGCTGGCGCTGCTGTTGTTGCTGCTGGGAGTCGATCGTCAGCCCAGAGGGGAAGTCGGAAGACCACTTGTACTACTTCCAGTAAGCAATTGACTGTCCAACAGTCCTTTGCGAGGAAGATAAAATATCACAGCAGTCATCCTGCTGCAAAGCGGATAACTCAGGCCTTGGCAGCCTGGGCGGTGAGAAACGTGTTTCCGTTATCCACCGTTAATTCACAGGCAACTACAGACTTGATTGAGATACTGTGTCCCCGGTACCAAATACCATCTAGGTTCCATTTCTCTAGGCAGGCGATACCGAAAATGTACACAGACCTCAGAAAAAGAGTCACCAGTGTCCTAAAAAATGCAGTTGTACCCAATGTCCACTTAACCACGGACATGTGGACAAGTGGAGCAGGGCAGACTCAGGACTATATGACTGTGACAGCCCACTGGGTAGATGTATTGCCTCCCGCAGCAAGAACAGCAGCGGCGGCACCAGTAGCAGCATCTCGCAAACGCCAACTGGTTCCTAGGCAGGCTACGCTTTGTATCACCGCTTTCCAGAAGAGGCACACAGCTGACAACCTCTTACGGAAACTGAGGAACATCATCGCAGAATGGCTTACCCCAAATGGACTCTCCTGGGGATTTGTGACATCGGACAACGCCAGCAATATTGTGCGTGCATTACATCTGGGCAAATTCCAGCACGTCCCATGTTTTGCACATACATTGAATTTGGTGGTGCAGAATTATTTAAAAAACGACAGGGGCGTGCAAGAGATGCTGTCGGTGGCCCGAAGAATTGCAGGCCACTTTCGGCATTCAGCCACTGCGTGCCGAAGACTGGAGCACCACCAAACACTCCTGAACCTGCCCTGTCATCATCTGAAGCAAGAGGTGGTAACGAGGTGGAATTCAACCTTCTATATGCTTCAGAGGATGGAGGAGCAGCAAAAGGCCATTCAAGCCTATACATCTGCCTACGATATAGGCAAAGGAGGGGGAATGCACATGACTCAAGCGCAGTGGAGAATGATTTCAATGTTGTGCAAGGTTCTGCAACCCTTTGAACTTGCCACACGTGAAGTCAGTTCAGACACTGCCAGCCTGAGTCAGGTCATTCCCCTCATCAGGCTTTTGCAGAAGAAGCTGGAGACATTGAAGGAGGAGCTAAAACAGAGCGATTCCGCTAGGCATGTGGGACTTGTGGATGGAGCCCTTAATTCGCTTAAACAGGATTCACGGGTGGTCAATCTGTTGAAATCAGAGCACTACATTTTGGCCACCGTGCTCGATCCTAGATTTAAAACCTACGTTGTATCTCTCTTTCCGGCAGACACAAGTCTGCAGAGGTTCAAAGACTTGCTGGTGAGAAAATTGTCAAGTCAAGCGGAACGTGACCCTTCAACAGCTGCTCCTTCACATTCTCTCGCAACTGGGGGTGCGAGGAAAAGGCTAAGAATTCCGAGCCCACCCGCTGGCGGTGATGCAGGGCAGTCTGGAGCGAGTGCTGCCATCTGGTCCGGACTGAAGGACCTGCCAACGATTACTGACATGTCGTCTACTGTCACTGCATATGATTCTCTCACCATTGAAAGAATGGTGGAGGATTATATAAGTGACCGCATCCAAGTAGGCACGTCAGACAGTCCGTACGTATACTGGCAGGAAAAAGAGGCAAGTTGGAGGCCCTTGCAGAAACTGGCTTTATTTTACCTAAGTTGCCCCCCCTCCAGTGTGTACTCCAAAAGAGTGTTTAGTGCAGCCGCTCACCTTGTCAGCAATCGGCGTACGAGGTTACTTCCAGAAAATGTGGAGAAGATGATGTTCATCAAAATGAATTATAATCAATTCCTCCGTGGAGACATTCACCAGCAATTGCCTCCAGAAAGTACACAGGGACCTGAGATGGTGGATTCCAGTGGGGACGAATTAATAATCTGTGAGGAGGGGGATGTACACAGTGAAAGGGGTGAGGAATCGGACGATGAGGAGGAGGTGGGCATCTTGCCTCTGTAGAGCCAGTTTGTGCAAGGAGAGATTGATTGCTTCTTTTTTGGTGGGGGCCCAAACCAACCAGTCATTTCAGTCACAGTTGTGTGGCAGACCCTGTCGCTGAAATTATGGGTTCGTTAAAGTGTGCATGTCCTGTTTATACAACATAAGGGTGGGTGGGAGGGCCCAAGGACAATTCCATCTTGCACCTCTTTTTTCTTTCATTTTTCTTTGCATCATGTGCTGTTTGGGGACTATTTATTTGAAGTGCCATCCTGCCTGACACTGCAGTGCCACTCCTAGATGGGCCAGGTGTTTGTGTCGGCCACTTGTGTCGATTAGCTTAACCATCCAGCGACCACAGTGCACCTCTTTTTTTCTTTGCATCATGTGCTGTTTGGGGACTGCAGTGTCAGACAGGATGGCAATCATGGCAGATTTAAAAAATAGTCCTCAAACAGCACATGATGCAAAGAAAAAAAGAGGTGCACCAAGGTCGCTGGATGGCTAAGCTAAGCGACCCAAGTGGGCGACACAAACACCTGGCCCATCTAGGAGTGGCACTGCAGTGTCAGACAGGATGGCAGATTTAAAAAATAGTCCCCAAACAGCACATGATGCAAAGAAAAAAAGAGGTGCACCAAGGTCGCTGGATGACAAAGCTAAGCGACCCAAGTGGGCGACACAAACACCTGGCCCATCTAGGAGTAGCACTGCAGTGTCAGACAGGATGGCAGATTTAAAAAATAGTCCCCAAACAGCACATGATGCAAAGAAAAAAAGCGGTGCAATGAGGTAGCTGGGTGACTAAGCTAAGCGACCCAAGTGGCCGACACAAACACCTGGCCCATCTAGGAGTGGCACTGCAGTTTTCTAGCGAGAGGATGAGTGCTTCCATCCTCATGTGAATCTGAACCACTAGCCATGAACATAGGCCAGGGCCTCAGCTGTTACTTGCCACTCCGTGTCGTAAATGGCATATTGGCAAGTTTATGCTTCTCCTCAGACGCTTTTAATTTTGATTTTTGGGTCATTTTACTGAAATTTTGTAGTATACTTGACGACACAGAGGTAGAACAGTGGACTACTGTACCGTACTGCTATATATTATATACTGGTGGTCAGCAAAATTATGCACTGTCCTCCTACTATATATTCTGCGCAAAAGTTAAATGCACCACAGGTATGGATGGATAGTAAACTTGACGACACAGAGGTAGGTAGAGCAGTGGACTACTGTACCGTACTGCTATATATTATATACTGGTGGTCAGCAAAATTATGCACTGTCCTCCTACTATATATACTGCACAAAACTTAAATGCACCACAGGTATGGATGGATAGTATACTTGACGACATAGAGGTAGGTAGAGCAGTGGACTACTGTACCGTACTGCTATATATTATATACTGGTGGTCAGCAAAATTATGCACTGTCCTACTACTATATATACTGCGCACAACAACTAAAATGCATCACAGGTATGGATGGAAACTATACTTGACGACACAGAGGTAGGTAGAGCAGTGGACTACTGTACCGTACTGATATAATACTGGTGGTCACTGGTCAGCAAAATTCTGCACTTTCCTCCTACTATATACTACAATGCAGCACAGATATGGAGCGTTTTTCAGGCAGAGAACGTATAATACTGGTGGTCACTGGTCAGCAAAACTCTGCACTGTCCTCCTACTATATAATACTGGTGGTCCCCAGTCCCTACAATAAAGAACACTAAGCACATATATTTGCAGCACACTGAGCACAGATATGGAGCGTTTTTCAGGCAGAGAACGTAGATATTTTCAGCACACTGAGCACAGATATTTGCAGCACACTGAGCACAGATATGGAGCGTTTTTCAGGCAGAGAACGTAGATATTTTCAGCACACTGAGCACAGATATTTTCAAGCACACTGAGCACAGATATTTGCAGCACACTGAGCACAACTGAGAGAACGCTGCACACGTTCTCTCCCTATCATCTCCAATGCACAAGTGAAAATGGCGGTGACGCGCGGCTCCTTATATAGAATACGAATCTCGCGAGAATCCGACAGCGGGATGATGACGTTCGGGCAGGCTCGGGTTAACCGAGCAAGGCGGGAAGATTCGAGTCTGCCTCGGAACCGTGTAAAATGGGTGAAGTTCGGGGGTGTTCGGATTCCGAGGAACCGAACCCGCTCATCACTACCTTTAACATAAATGGAACAATACAAGTGAACAGAAAATAACAAATGCCTAGCCCCCATTTGGGGCATTTACTTCTTCATCCTGACTAACCTTGGACAGCTAATCTGCAAATGTAAAGTTTTTTTTTAAGTGAAAAGTCTCAGTCCTGTCTCCTGATTCCTGCCGGCATAACACAGGCTCCAGCCTCACCCTCAAGGCACCCCATCTGGTTCTTCCCAATACTGGGTCCTTCTCTGTCTCCTACAGGTTTAGGCTCAGGTCTCTTGATCCTCATTGTCTCAATAGCACAATGAGTACTGTCTGGCTTTGTCTCAACAGGACAGCTTACGCAGGTCATGGCTCTCCATTGCAGCCATTAGGTGTTCTTACACATACATTATCTTCCCTGTGAGGGTGGACCCCTCCTGCTCCACACAGAATACATGTGTCAGTATTGTAATTTGAATTTATCCTCACCCTGACACTATATGTATGTATATATATTTGTATTTCTTTTCATTACTAAGATGTGAATTGTTATATACAGGATTTAAAGACAATTAAAAGCCATTAGTTCGCCTTTAGCATATTTGCCCATTTCAAATTGACGCTAAGACGTGGACACAACAGTGCCTCTCTTATCATGTGTTATTTAATTAGCGTAATTAAATAAGTTATTATTAAGGTGGTAATTCTTTAAATAGCATTCTTCCCAGTTGTCAAATAATGTGAGCATAATTTCCAGTGGTACAATAGCAGTTAGTTCTTTTGATGTTTTTTTTTTCTACAAAGTGTTATTTTTAAGCTGAGTAAAATAGACTGTACCATTACAAGGCATTGTGCCAACCACAGTGGGCTGCTAGATGTAGAGTCAATTAAACTGTGAAGTCAAATCCTACTGGGGATAATGTAAAGGGATCAGCAACACCAAAAAATAAATTAAAAAACGTTTTATTTACCTTAATATATTTAAAAAATCCACACAAAGAGTCTTAACGGGGACTACCATTAAAAAAAACTTAAATAGAGAAACAAAAAGAGATAGGGGGTATATTTATTGTGGGTTTACAGAAGTGATGTTGCCAACAGCAACAAATCAGATTCTTGCTATTATCTTCTAGAAAGTGCTAGATAAATGGGGGAAGGGGGGGATGGGAGGAGATTAGGTTTAGGCACTACAGGGAAGGTTAGGCAAAGGGAGGAGGTTAGGGTTAGGCTGCGGAGAGGGAGGGTCAATGTTAGACAATAGAAAGGGATGGTTAGGCTCCAAGGGGGAAGGTTAGAGTTAGACTACGGGGGTAGAGGGTTAGGGTCAGGTTGCGGGTATGGAGGGCTAAGGTTACGGGTGTAGAGGGGAAGGGTTAAAATACTTACCTACCAGGTGTCGGGATTTTCCGTGTTGGGACGCCGCTGTCTGCATTCTGACCACCAGCATCCCAAATGCTGGAATCCCAACACAATCCCATATTAAAATGGTCCACAGCAGATTTAGATACTGTACAGTACCTGCTACGGACCGCCGGCACAACAAGCTCCATAGAATTCTATATGGCTGTGTAACTTTCTGAAGCTTGTGACTGTTAGGCCATGCCATGTATACAGAAGTTGGTTTTATCTATAGAAGCCTATGGTCTTCTTTACACAAAGGGGCTTTGAGAGAGATCTGGAGGCTCCATCCCAATAGTCGCCACTAGTGCCTGCGCAGCCAGATGGCCTTCCATGTGTTAATTAAAAACCTAGTATACACCCAGGACCTGGTGTGTCCTTTCAGTATCAGTCCAGAGGAGCTCTGTCTGTCTTCTGATGTATCTGACATGGGGTGCTCTGTCCACCTAGGGGTGATCTGTCCATACATCCAGGGGCTCTGCCCCAGTGTTAATTAAAATCCTAGTATACTGTTATTTTGTACTCATACATGTATTGTGTGACACTGTGGGTGAAGGTGGTACCACAGTAATATATTTTATTTTGTACTCATACATGTATTGTGCGACACTGTGGGTGTAGGTGGTACCACAGTAATATACAGTATTTTATTTCATACTAATACATGTATTGTGACACTGTAGGTGGTACTTTTTTTAAACAAAATTGTGGTGTGTGCTGTACCCCACTTGGTTTGTGTTTGTTGATAGATATGGATGATGAACAATTGAGGGTGAGAGCTGGAAGCACATACTAGTGCTGCAGGTGCTGCCACCAGTCATGATGATACAAGTCCCTCAATGTCATCTGCTAAGGCCGATGCCCAAGGGACATGTAAAATCAAAGAAAAGAAAAAAAGTTGGTTTAGTAAAAGTCAGATTAGTGCAATGACCAATAAAAATTGGTGTCTATGCAATATAGACCATCACCAATGCCCCCATTGATTAATTTACATTTTTAGAATCAAACAAATTAAATCACTAATCAATCCTTCTTTCCACTACATACATACTCTATCTCCCTTGGACCCCTGATCTAGTTAATTAATACAAAAATGAGATGTGTATATTGGTCAAAAACAAACATATTTACAACATGGTACATTCCGTGTGTAAAGCTGGCTGAGGCAAACTGAGACGTTCCACCCGTTGTTGACAAAAAACTTCCAGCAGGGCTGGCAAACAGCATGGATCCTGGGAGTTATAGTTCAGCTGGAGAGCCACAGGCTGCTTTTCTCTGATGAAGAACAGCAAATCTTGGTCCCATTATCTCCAACAACCACCCGGAGCACAAAATAAACATCTATTTACAGCGTGCACTATTAGCACCTCCACAAACAAGGCCACCACCTTTCTATTAGATGTACAAAAAATATATAGCATAGCTGTCACTCACTCACACTGGGAGCAGCCAAAATCATCTCTGTGCACTGGTACAAAGTCAAACACTACATCATATCTTCTGACAAACTCTCCACACTCTAATAGCAAACCTTCTCCAGGTCATTGATGTCTTTCAAGAACAGAAGAACTTAATCCTACATTGAGGTTGAAAATTATTTTGACAGATGAGTAGCAAACCTTTTCAAGTTCAAAGATGTCTTTCAATTGGTTCCCAGAAATTATGCCCTATTGCGTATACTCCTACATCTTTTTTGAGTTATCCCGTTTAGTTCCTTTGCTGATTCCCAACACATTTTATGCTACTGCCTTTTCCTTTATTTGGAAAGGTGAATGTCCAAGGATCACTTTTGAAAAAAGGTTTATCCCCGCACTGAAAGGAAATGTGGCTGTACCCAAACTTGAATTTTAGCAGTCAGTATTCTTTTTGGATCGACTGAGACTGGTAAGCTCCAGATCCTTCTAAACCATAGGTGTCCATCAAGAGGGCTCACTCAGGACCATTCCAACTGGACTGGATTTACCTTAAAATTGGTGTTGTATTCTTTGCAGTCTCTGACCATGAGCTGAAAATTCATTGAAGAGTCTGTACTCCTCTACTGTCAGCTTTCCATCTTGGTCTTTCTAAGCTAATTGCAGAACTGCCTTTTGTCTTTGTCAGAAAGTCTGGGTACATCTAAGGCCTGGGATCTGTTTGCAGATAACCCTTTGCTGTCATTTGCCAATTACATGTACATTTTTATATTCATTCTCAGGACTTCTACATGTAAGTCTGACACTGGATCCATGATCAGTACCTAGTACCTTTCCTTAATCACCCTCTATTTATAGCTCTTCAATATAACCACAAGGGTGGAGTGTCCTCTTGCTGCACTGTCCTGATGTCTTATATTGATGGACAAAAACTCACCAGTTCACCTCTAATGGGAATATGACATACAACTGTATCTTTTGGTTATCAGCAATGTTTATTTAATATGTTGAAAAAGAGTAATCCTAGATTATATTTGACTCTACACCAAATGCATTAGATTTGGCTGATTTGTTCAAAGTGTTTTTAAATAGGCTATGGCAATGTCGGTAGTCTTCTTATGTTCTTTTTGTATTCTATAGATGCCGTTTCTCCGCCTAAATGGAGGTTTAATCGCACCTAGGCGATAGCTTAGGTTGCTGAGTTTATGCACAGACAGGTGCGTTGAGGCACGACTACATACTCAGCATGTAATACACATCTCCACCACTGAGTGGATAATGCTCCACTAATCCAGTACTTTAGAGCAAATAGCGGCAAATTGATCTACAAGCTCTGGCAAATGGTCAGTGATGACTGTAATGTTAATATACTGTATACTGTACACGCAGACCAATGGTCACACGGAGAGAGTCAATAAAAAAAAAGTTTATACAGATGCAAACAAACATGTTAAAACACTTATCCATTGCCATGTTACTGTATGTGAGCGTCCAAGTCCCCTATCATGAGGCGTCATGCCCGAGTGGTGAAGTGTGCCGCTTCCTATGCTAAGAGTTCCAGGTTCGATTCCCAAAGTGCGAGTGCATGTTTGTTTTTTCCTGACACTTTATTATTATTTTTTTTTATTTAAGCCCTCAGCTATGCAGCGAGCGATGACATCAGTTTTGCAAGAATCAGGCAATGCTGAAGGAGCATCTCAATACCCTAGTTATATAACACAGGAACAATAGGGATAAGTGAGCTCAATGCACATTACGATACATCAGACTCAATCGCATAGCAAGCTGACAAAGTGGCTGCCGCCCGTGACCCTGTACCTCTTGGAAGCCCTCAGCTATGGAGCCAGCAATGGCATCAGTTTTGCAAGAGCCAGGGCAATGCTGAAGGAGCATCTCAATACCCTAGCTAAAATACACAGTGGCAATGAAGTCCCATAGAATGAGCAATTATTAAATATAGTGTATGCAGATGCAAAACAACATGTTTAAGCTACAAAAGAAAAGGTACAATCTCACTGTTTGCGCTCCAAATGTCCCTTCACTTGAATAATCCTCGCGTTGGTGGATATTACATGAAATGAAAAGTAAATAAAACACAATATGGTGTAATACTGTTGGTAATAAAAAGTTCTTCTCCCTTGTGTGGTGGAGATGGTAAGTGATGGAAAGAAAGTCCCAATAAAGGTCAAACGTCCACCTTCTTTATAGGGTCACCCGAAATGATGTGATGATGACTTGACAAAAGGGGTTCTTACATGTATGCTTACTTGTAAGAGTGTAGTAGAAAGCACATAAAGGTTTCTTTCGGAGAAGGAATCTCTTGTTTGTCCTTTAGACCATGTGGTATGGGTAGATGCCACTCATGGAAAATATTTATGTGAAATTAAGAGAGGGGAAGCCAAATTAGGGCAAGAAAAAACCCCTTTAATTTTTGTTTAAAACAAACAAACAAACAACAAAACGTACCCAGAGTGGGAAACAGAGATGGATTACAGCTGACAAAGTTACATCCGGATATAACAAGGTCATATGTTCCCCTCAATGGGTGCACTTGTATAAAATCTTTAAAATGAACACTGTTTCGACGCGTTTCGACGCACTGCGGCGTCTTTTTCAAGATAAAACAGTGTATTTAACTAGAATAACAAAGTATCAATAAAGGTACAATTAATACATTTGATAAAAAATCTGAAAAAAAAATAATAATGAAAAACACATGGAACCTACCACTGGTGTGCAGCATCTCATATCTGGTCAGCTGTATGAAGTGATGCACTACCTGGCTTTTCTTAAATAACAAAAACCTGGTGTGTGATTGTCCAATTATCCAATGGGTTTTAATGTATTTTGATGGACATTTAGATTGTCCAATCCAGAATGGAGCTCTTTTACATAATGGGCGCCAAATTTAAATTCCCCTTTAAAATGTTGCCCTACAGGGGAGTTATATCCTAAAATCTACAGGCCAGCAGTACCATTAAACATTTGGTTGTCTAGACAACCCCCCGGAAGCACTAATGATCACTTCCTGCCGGTCTTAGAAAAGCTGATTAATCACTAGAGAACACTAACATAGACTCTTTAACCGCATGATGTGTCCCTGTTTAGAAATACCTACACACTATAAGTGTTATGCGGCTGTATTTTACCTAGACGGAAATGTCAAAAAGGTCCCGGACACCGTTCCGATATCATATGTGGTTGCCATGACGACCGCCCGGGGCTTGTATGGTACGTCGGAGCGTGCCTCGTCATAGCCGAGCCCGCCCACATTACTTATGTCTCTGAGAGACAGATCGCGTCGTCATGGCAACCCGTGTTTTACAAACGGCACCTGTAGTATGTGGCCACTGATGTATATACACAGGTTGAAAGCGGGCATAAAACCCCACTCACCATATAGATTTCTTCTTATAGACATTGTGTGCCTATTATGTATTACTAATTTATGAAAAAAGTATGAGGGGTCATATGCTAGGAGCGTGCCCCGTCATGGCCGTGCCCGCCCACATTACGTATGTCTCTAAGAGACGGATCGCGTAGTCATGGCAACCCGTGTAATGTAGACGGCACTTGTAGTATGTCGCCACTGATGTATATTCGAAAGCGGGCATAGAACCCCACTTGCCATATGGATTTATTCTTACAGACAGTATGTGTCTATTGTATGTTATTAATTTATAAAGAATATATCGGGGGTTGGAAATCGTCATTGCCCATAAAAAAGATGGCTACCATGGTGTATATATACTAATAGCAAAAAGCCTTTGTTATGATTATGGATGGCATAATTATATGCCCCTATATCTCTTGTATTCAGATATAATATGCAATCTGACATATAAAACATCTTAACCCTGATTTCTATTTGTAAAACCAGTCTGACATATGTGAATGGTTGTCCACAATGATGATGGCAAAGATATCTCAAATTGCATAAGAATGGGATATGGTAATTGGGAAGTGGAAAACATACGGGGTACAGAGAAAATGAAAAAATTTAGACAATGTTTAACACGTCATAAAAAACCATCACAGAAACCATCTGATTTCGAAATCATGATTCAAGCCATTAGGTTTTAAGCTGTTAAATTCATAGATGTTTTTCATTTCTGCTTTTGCCAACCTATTATCTCTGTCTCTGGTTCTCCAATTGTTTTTAATCCATTTTAGGGCACAGAAACTTTTTATTCCTTTTATTGACTTATCATGTTTCTCCTTGAAATGTAGTGAGAACGGATGGTTAATATTTCCATTAATAATATTTCTCACATGTTCAGCCCATCGGATTTTCACTTGACGTGTGGTTTTACCTATATATAGTAGGTTACATTTACAAACAATGCCATATATGACGTAATCTGTGTGGCATGTGATGAATTCATCAATTTTAATCATTTTCTTCCCCCAAAAGAAATTGGTAACTTTGGATTCACTGCTTGGACATGATTTGCACATTTTACAATCCCCGCAGCGGTAAAAACCTTTATTCCTAGGGAGAAAATGTTTCCCATCCATATAGAGTGCACTAGACACCAAATTGTTCTTAATATTAGGTGCCCTCCTGTAAGTGAACTTCGGTCTTTCAGGCAATACTTTTCGTAAAATGTCATCCTTAAGGAGGATTTTCCAATTATTCCTAATAATTCCCTCAATTTTTTTATATTGTTTATTAAATTGGGTATGAAAAGATACTTGAAAATTGGTAGTATTTTTAACCATATTATTCTTATTCCTTAGGAGGGTGGATCTATCTATATTTACAACCTCTTCCGAAATTTGAGATAGTTTTGCAGCTTTGTACCCTTTATTTGTAAAACTTTTGATCATATTGGTGGCTTGTTCCTTGTATTTATCATCATTAGAACAATTCCTACGGAGCCTAAGTAACTGGCCTCTGGGGACATTTTCTAGCCAGGTAGGTAAGTGATTGCTATCTAAGGGTATATACGTATTGCAATCCGTAGGTTTGATATAATTACTAGTAATGAGGACTCCTTCTAAAACCTCAATGGTTAAATCCAAGAAATGGACTGACATACGACTGCTTTCAAACGATAATTGAATATTAAGACTATTATGATTGAGATATTGGCAAAATTCGTGGAGGGTGGGTTCATCCCCCCTCCATATGAAAAAAATGTCGTCTATGTACCGCCACCATCGCACCAGGCTCGCGCCCCAGCCATGCCCCGTCCACACGTGGGACTCCTCCCACCTTGACATGAATATATTGGCATAGCTGGGCGCGAACCTGGTGCCCATGGCGGTACCGACCAGTTGTTTATAGTAAGTCCCATCGAAATTGAAATAGTTGTTCTTGAGAATGAATGATATACCATCAAGAATAAAATTTTGAAGTGCACTATTGAAATCTGCTTGAACTAGGGTGGCTTTGATAGCCTCCAGACCATCCGTATGAGAGATAATAGTGTATAAGGAAGACACGTCTGCAGTAGCAAGAATGTAATCGTCTTCCCACTTAACATTATGAAGGTGATTAAGTATATCCCTCGTATCTTTAAGGTGTGACTTCCCTTGGGTAACTAAAGGTTGTAAATGGTGGTCTATATAGGCTGATAGGTTGGACGTGATGGAATTAGTGCCTGCCACTATAGGTCGTCCAGGAGGACTGGTAGTGTTCTTATGAATTTTGGGAAGAAGGTATAGTACAGGTATCGAAAAATTTTCATTTATAAGATATTGGGCCACATTCTCATCAATGACTCCCAAATTCACATACTGATTAACCATTTGTTCAAATGTTTTGAAAATATTAGTTGATGGGTCTCCTTTCAATTTAACATATGTGACTCCATCTTCAAGTTGTCGTAATCCTTCTTTTATATATTTTTCCCTATCCATAATAACAATGCCCCCCCCCTTATCTGCTGGTTTCAGGATAATTTCATGATTTTCCTGTAAGTTCTTTAAACATTCACGTTCCTTTTTATTTAGATTATTAATTCTATTAGGGACTGCTTCCTTTAATTGATTAAATTCTTCTAAAACACTTTTGTAGAAGGTGTCTACAAAACACCCTTTACTATGTGTCGGATAAAACACAGATTTTTTCTTAAATATTGTGACCTCTTTCTCTGGTTCCTGATCTGGACTGTCTTTAAAGAACCTTTTGAGTGATAATTTTCTTATGAACTTTTGCAAGTCAACATACAAATTGAAATGATTAATATCATTGGTAGGACAAAATTTAAGGCCCTTTTTCAAAACATGAGTTTCTATCTCATTCAATACATATTTGCTGAGGTTAAATATTTTGATCCCATCCATTTCAGCTGTACCTGAAATGGATGACGGGGTAATATCCTCTTCCTGTATTATATCCAAATTTTCTATTAATGTCTTTTTACTTTTTTTATCTTTCCATTTAGAGGTTCCAGAATGTTTCCCTCCTCTTTTCCCTCTCTTTTTACGCTTAGAGTGGGCAAGTTTATCATTAGATATAATATTCTCTAGTGATATTGTTTCAGAAACTGTCTGTTCCCTAAAAAATGTTGGTCACCTTCATACTGGGGGTGAGTCCTAAATTTCCCCTTAGGTGTATTGATTCCCCGAGGGTTTGTTCTAAATCTCCCCTTTTGGGTGTTAGATGACCATGAATCATATCCCTCATTTTCATGATGGTTATCACTTCGTATGGTGCCATCATAGCCATGGTATCTAGATAATGGTCGTTCTCTTCTTGGTTCAACATCTCTACCCTGTCCTCCATCCCTCATGTTGTTAGTAAGGGATTTAAAGGCTCTATTTTTTCGATCGTCACGAGGGAACCGATCAGGGATATGTTCAGATTTATTATATGATATTCCGTCTGATCTTAGATACCCTCTTTGGTTACGGGGTCTAGTTCTTTGGGGGAGTGGTTTAACATTCCTTTTTGTTGAAGGTAGGGGTGTTCTATTTTCTTCCTCTACATTTTTATCCACCTTATTCTCTTTAATACTATTTTTATCCCTCATGAACTTTTTCTTCTTTTTATTAATCAATTCTCTTTCATTTTTCTGTATTTTTGTTATCACTCTATTCTCAAGTGTTTTATATTCCTCCATATCTTTAAATGGAATGATGAGAACTTCATGTGATTTAATTTGATCCTCCAGCTGTTTCAATTCACTCCTCCTCTCCTGTAGGATAAGTTCAATTAGTGAATGGGAACAGCTGGAAGTAATTTGATCCCATTTTTTTTAGAAAGCTCTCAGACACATTACCAAAGGTTGCCTTTTTATCAATTTGTAAACCCTTGGGTATCAGTTGGTTGGAGATGTAATGCTCCAATGTTACTATCTCCCACCAAATTTTGTTCTCTTTAATGAGAATATTTTCTAACTTATTCATTAATCCATCTAAAGTAATATCATCTGGATTGTTAATAGAATTATGTTGATATTCCTCAGAAAAAACATTAGTTAGTAAACTGCTACGTTTACTTCTGTGTAGAAACATACTGCTGCCTAGGGAGAAAGAGGTGAAAAATACAACTGTAACAAGAAAGAATTCTCCCTCACGGCGCAAAAAGGAGCAGCAAACGGATAATACCTGATAGATCACCAACCTATACAAACAATATACAAAAGAAAAGGTACAATCTCACTGTTTGCGCTCCAAATGTCCCTTCACTTGAATAATCCTCGCGTTGGTGGATATTACATGAAATGAAAAGTAAATAAAACACAATATGGTGTAATACTGTTGGTAATAAAAAGTTCTTCTCCCTTGTGTGGTGGAGATGGTAAGTGATGGAAAGAAAGTCCCAATAAAGGTCAAACGTCCACCTTCTTTATAGGGTCACCCGAAATGATGTGATGATGACTTGACAAAAGGGGTTCTTACATGTATGCTTACTTGTAAGAGTGTAGTAGAAAGCACATAAAGGTTTCTTTCGGAGAAGGAATCTCTTGTTTGTCCTTTAGACCATGTGGTATGGGTAGATGCCACTCATGGAAAATATTTATGTGAAATTAAGAGAGGGGAAGCCAAATTAGGGCAAGAAAAAACCCCTTTAATTTTTGTTTAAAACAAACAAACAAACAACAAAACGTACCCAGAGTGGGAAACAGAGATGGATTACAGCTGACAAAGTTACATCCGGATATAACAAGGTCATATGTTCCCCTCAATGGGTGCACTTGTATAAAATCTTTAAAATGAACACTGTTTCGACGCGTTTCGACGCACTGCGGCGTCTTTTTCAAGATAAAACAGTGTATTTAACTAGAATAACAAAGTATCAATAAAGGTACAATTAATACATTTGATAAAAAATCAGAAAAAAAAATAATAATGAAAAACACATGGAACCTACCACTGGTGTGCAGCATCTCATATCTGGTCAGCTGTATGAAGTGATGCACTACCTGGCTTTTCTTAAATAACAAAAACCTGGTGTGTGATTGTCCAATTATCCAATGGGTTTTAATGTATTTTGATGGACATTTAGATTGTCCAATCCAGAATGGAGCTCTTTTACATAATGGGCGCCAAATTTAAATTCCCCTTTAAAATGTTGCCCTACAGGGGAGTTATATCCTAAAATCTACAGGCCAGCAGTACCATTAAACATTTGGTTGTCTAGACAACCCCCCGGAAGCACTAATGATCACTTCCTGCCGGTCTTAGAAAAGCTGATTAATCACTAGAGAACACTAACATAGACTCTTTAACCGCATGATGTGTCCCTGTTTAGAAATACCTACACACTATAAGTGTTATGCGGCTGTATTTTACCTAGACGGAAATGTCAAAAAGGTCCCGGACACCGTTCCGATATCATATGTGGTTGCCATGACGACCGCCCGGGGCTTGTATGGTACGTCGGAGCGTGCCTCGTCATAGCCGAGCCCGCCCACATTACTTATGTCTCTGAGAGACAGATCGCGTCGTCATGGCAACCCGTGTTTTACAAACGGCACCTGTAGTATGTGGCCACTGATGTATATACACAGGTTGAAAGCGGGCATAAAACCCCACTCACCATATAGATTTCTTCTTATAGACATTGTGTGCCTATTATGTATTACTAATTTATGAAAAAAGTATGAGGGGTCATATGCTAGGAGCGTGCCCCGTCATGGCCGTGCCCGCCCACATTACGTATGTCTCTAAGAGACGGATCGCGTAGTCATGGCAACCCGTGTAATGTAGACGGCACTTGTAGTATGTCGCCACTGATGTATATTCGAAAGCGGGCATAGAACCCCACTTGCCATATGGATTTATTCTTACAGACAGTATGTGTCTATTGTATGTTATTAATTTATAAAGAATATATCGGGGGTTGGAAATCGTCATTGCCCATAAAAAAGATGGCTACCATGGTGTATATATACTAATAGCAAAAAGCCTTTGTTATGATTATGGATGGCATAATTATATGCCCCTATATCTCTTGTATTCAGATATAATATGCAATCTGACATATAAAACATCTTAACCCTGATTTCTATTTGTAAAACCAGTCTGACATATGTGAATGGTTGTCCACAATGATGATGGCAAAGATATCTCAAATTGCATAAGAATGGGATATGGTAATTGGGAAGTGGAAAACATACGGGGTACAGAGAAAATGAAAAAATTTAGACAATGTTTAACACGTCATAAAAAACCATCACAGAAACCATCTGATTTCGAAATCATGATTCAAGCCATTAGGTTTTAAGCTGTTAAATTCATAGATGTTTTTCATTTCTGCTTTTGCCAACCTATTATCTCTGTCTCTGGTTCTCCAATTGTTTTTAATCCATTTTAGGGCACAGAAACTTTTTATTCCTTTTATTGACTTATCATGTTTCTCCTTGAAATGTAGTGAGAACGGATGGTTAATATTTCCATTAATAATATTTCTCACATGTTCAGCCCATCGGATTTTCACTTGACGTGTGGTTTTACCTATATATAGTAGGTTACATTTACAAACAATGCCATATATGACGTAATCTGTGTGGCATGTGATGAATTCATCAATTTTAATCATTTTCTTCCCCCAAAAGAAATTGGTAACTTTGGATTCACTGCTTGGACATGATTTGCACATTTTACAATCCCCGCAGCGGTAAAAACCTTTATTCCTAGGGAGAAAACGTTTCCCATCCATATAGAGTGCACTAGACACCAAATTGTTCTTAATATTAGGTGCCCTCCTGTAAGTGAACTTCGGTCTTTCAGGCAATACTTTTCGTAAAATGTCATCCTTAAGGAGGATTTTCCAATTATTCCTAATAATTCCCTCAATTTTTTTATATTGTTTATTAAATTGGGTATGAAAAGATACTTGAAAATTGGTAGTATTTTTAACCATATTATTCTTATTCCTTAGGAGGGTGGATCTATCTATATTTACAACCTCTTCCGAAATTTGAGATAGTTTTGCAGCTTTGTACCCTTTATTTGTAAAACTTTTGATCATATTGGTGGCTTGTTCCTTGTATTTATCATCATTAGAACAATTCCTACGGAGCCTAAGTAACTGGCCTCTGGGGACATTTTCTAGCCAGGTAGGTAAGTGATTGCTATCTAAGGGTATATACGTATTGCAATCCGTAGGTTTGATATAATTACTAGTAATGAGGACTCCTTCTAAAACCTCAATGGTTAAATCCAAGAAATGGACTGACATACGACTGCTTTCAAACGATAATTGAATATTAAGACTATTATGATTGAGATATTGGCAAAATTCGTGGAGGGTGGGTTCATCCCCCCTCCATATGAAAAAAATGTCGTCTATGTACCGCCACCATCGCACCAGGCTCGCGCCCCAGCCATGCCCCGTCCACACGTGGGACTCCTCCCACCTTGACATGAATATATTGGCATAGCTGGGCGCGAACCTGGTGCCCATGGCGGTACCGACCAGTTGTTTATAGTAAGTCCCATCGAAATTGAAATAGTTGTTCTTGAGAATGAATGATATACCATCAAGAATAAAATTTTGAAGTGCACTATTGAAATCTGCTTGAACTAGGGTGGCTTTGATAGCCTCCAGACCATCCGTATGAGAGATAATAGTGTATAAGGAAGACACGTCTGCAGTAGCAAGAATGTAATCGTCTTCCCACTTAACATTATGAAGGTGATTAAGTATATCCCTCGTATCTTTAAGGTGTGACTTCCCTTGGGTAACTAAAGGTTGTAAATGGTGGTCTATATAGGCTGATAGGTTGGACGTGATGGAATTAGTGCCTGCCACTATAGGTCGTCCAGGAGGACTGGTAGTGTTCTTATGAATTTTGGGAAGAAGGTATAGTACAGGTATCGAAAAATTTTCATTTATAAGATATTGGGCCACATTCTCATCAATGACTCCCAAATTCACATACTGATTAACCATTTGTTCAAATGTTTTGAAAATATTAGTTGATGGGTCTCCTTTCAATTTAACATATGTGACTCCATCTTCAAGTTGTCGTAATCCTTCTTTTATATATTTTTCCCTATCCATAATAACAATGCCCCCCCCCTTATCTGCTGGTTTCAGGATAATTTCATGATTTTCCTGTAAGTTCTTTAAACATTCACGTTCCTTTTTATTTAGATTATTAATTCTATTAGGGACTGCTTCCTTTAATTGATTAAATTCTTCTAAAACACTTTTGTAGAAGGTGTCTACAAAACACCCTTTACTATGTGTCGGATAAAACACAGATTTTTTCTTAAATATTGTGACCTCTTTCTCTGGTTCCTGATCTGGACTGTCTTTAAAGAACCTTTTGAGTGATAATTTTCTTATGAACTTTTGCAAGTCAACATACAAATTGAAATGATTAATATCATTGGTAGGACAAAATTTAAGGCCCTTTTTCAAAACATGAGTTTCTATCTCATTCAATACATATTTGCTGAGGTTAAATATTTTGATCCCATCCATTTCAGCTGTACCTGAAATGGATGACGGGGTAATATCCTCTTCCTGTATTATATCCAAATTTTCTATTAATGTCTTTTTACTTTTTTTATCTTTCCATTTAGAGGTTCCAGAATGTTTCCCTCCTCTTTTCCCTCTCTTTTTACGCTTAGAGTGGGCAAGTTTATCATTAGATATAATATTCTCTAGTGATATTGTTTCAGAAACTGTCTGTTCCCTAAAAAATGTTGGTCACCTTCATACTGGGGGTGAGTCCTAAATTTCCCATTAGGTGTATTGATTCCCCGAGGGTTTGTTCTAAATCTCCCCTTTTGGGTGTTAGATGACCATGAATCATATCCCTCATTTTCATGATGGTTATCACTTCGTATGGTGCCATCATAGCCATGGTATCTAGATAATGGTCGTTCTCTTCTTGGTTCAACATCTCTACCCTGTCCTCCATCCCTCATGTTGTTAGTAAGGGATTTAAAGGCTCTATTTTTCGATCGTCACGAGGGAACCGATCAGGGATATGTGGATAAAAATGTAGAGGAAGAAAATAGAACACCCCTACCTTCAACAAAAAGGAATGTTAAACCACTCCCCCAAAGAACTAGACCCCGTAACCAAAGAGGGTATCTAAGATCAGACGGAATATCATATAATAAATCTGAACATATCCCTGATCGGTTCCCTCGTGACGATCGAAAAAATAGAGCCTTTAAATCCCTTACTAACAACATGAGGGATGGAGGACAGGGTAGAGATGTTGAACCAAGAAGAGAACGACCATTATCTAGATACCATGGCTATGATGGCACCATACGAAGTGATAACCATCATGAAAATGAGGGATATGATTCATGGTCATCTAACACCCAAAAGGGGAGATTTAGAACAAACCCTCGGGGAATCAATACACCTAAGGGGAAATTTAGGACTCACCCCCAGTATGAAGGTGACCAACATTTTTTAGGGAACAGACAGTTTCTGAAACAATATCACTAGAGAATATTATATCTAATGATAAACTTGCCCACTCTAAGCGTAAAAAGAGAGGGAAAAGAGGAGGGAAACATTCTGGAACCTCTAAATGGAAAGATAAAAAAAGTAAAAAGACATTAATAGAAAATTTGGATATAATACAGGAAGAGGATATTACCCCGTCATCCATTTCAGGTACAGCTGAAATGGATGGGATCAAAATATTTAACCTCAGCAAATATGTATTGAATGAGATAGAAACTCATGTTTTGAAAAAGGGCCTTAAATTTTGTCCTACCAATGATATTAATCATTTCAATTTGTATGTTGACTTGCAAAAGTTCATAAGAAAATTATCACTCAAAAGGTTCTTTAAAGACAGTCCAGATCAGGAACCAGAGAAAGAGGTCACAATATTTAAGAAAAAATCTGTGTTTTATCCGACACATAGTAAAGGGTGTTTTGTAGACACCTTCTACAAAAGTGTTTTAGAAGAATTTAATCAATTAAAGGAAGCAGTCCCTAATAGAATTAATAATCTAAATAAAAAGGAACGTGAATGTTTAAAGAACTTACAGGAAAATCATGAAATTATCCTGAAACCAGCAGATAAGGGGGGGGGGCATTGTTATTATGGATAGGGAAAAATATATAAAAGAAGGATTACGACAACTTGAAGATGGAGTCACATATGTTAAATTGAAAGGAGACCCATCAACTAATATTTTCAAAACATTTGAACAAATGGTTAATCAGTATGTGAATTTGGGAGTCATTGATGAGAATGTGGCCCAATATCTTATAAATGAAAATTTTTCGATACCTGTACTATACCTTCTTCCCAAAATTCATAAGAACACTACCAGTCCTCCTGGACGACCTATAGTGGCAGGCACTAATTCCATCACGTCCAACCTATCAGCCTATATAGACCACCATTTACAACCTTTAGTTACCCAAGGGAAGTCACACCTTAAAGATACGAGGGATATACTTAATCACCTTCATAATGTTAAGTGGGAAGACGATTACATTCTTGCTACTGCAGACGTGTCTTCCTTATACACTATTATCTCTCATACGGATGGTCTGGAGGCTATCAAAGCCACCCTAGTTCAAGCAGATTTCAATAGTGCACTTCAAAATTTTATTCTTGATGGTATATCATTCATTCTCAAGAACAACTATTTCAATTTCGATGGGACTTACTATAAACAACTGGTCGGTACCGCCATGGGCACCAGGTTCGCGCCCAGCTATGCCAATATATTCATGTCAAGGTGGGAGGAGTCCCACGTGTGGACGGGGCATGGCTGGGGCGCGAGCCTGGTGCGATGGTGGCGGTACATAGACGACATTTTTTTCATATGGAGGGGGGATGAACCCACCCTCCACGAATTTTGCCAATATCTCAATCATAATAGTCTTAATATTCAATTATCGTTTGAAAGCAGTCGTATGTCAGTCCATTTCTTGGATTTAACCATTGAGGTTTTAGAAGGAGTCCTCATTACTAGTAATTATATCAAACCTACGGATTGCAATACGTATATACCCTTAGATAGCAATCACTTACCTACCTGGCTAGAAAATGTCCCCAGAGGCCAGTTACTTAGGCTCCGTAGGAATTGTTCTAATGATGATAAATACAAGGAACAAGCCACCAATATGATCAAAAGTTTTACAAATAAAGGGTACAAAGCTGCAAAACTATCTCAAATTTCGGAAGAGGTTGTAAATATAGATAGATCCACCCTCCTAAGGAATAAGAATAATATGGTTAAAAATACTACCAATTTTCAAGTATCTTTTCATACCCAATTTAATAAACAATATAAAAAAATTGAGGGAATTATTAGGAATAATTGGAAAATCCTCCTTAAGGATGACATTTTACGAAAAGTATTGCCTGAAAGACCGAAGTTCACTTACAGGAGGGCACCTAATATTAAGAACAATTTGGTGTCTAGTGCACTCTATATGGATGGGAAACGTTTTCTCCCTAGGAATAAAGGTTTTTACCGCTGCGGGGATTGTAAAATGTGCAAATCATGTCCAAGCAGTGAATCCAAAGTTACCAATTTCTTTTGGGGGAAGAAAATGATTAAAATTGATGAATTCATCACATGCCACACAGATTACGTCATATATGGCATTGTTTGTAAATGTAACCTACTATATATAGGTAAAACCACACGTCAAGTGAAAATCCGATGGGCTGAACATGTGAGAAATATTATTAATGGAAATATTAACCATCCGTTCTCACTACATTTCAAGGAGAAACATGATAAGTCAATAAAAGGAATAAAAAGTTTCTGTGCCCTAAAATGGATTAAAAACAATTGGAGAACCAGAGACAGAGATAATAGGTTGGCAAAAGCAGAAATGAAAAACATCTATGAATTTAACAGCTTAAAACCTAATGGCTTGAATCATGATTTCGAAATCAGATGGTTTCTGTGATGGTTTTTTATGACGTGTTAAACATTGTCTAAATTTTTTCATTTTCTCTGTACCCCGTATGTTTTCCACTTCCCAATTACCATATCCCATTCTTATGCAATTTGAGATATCTTTGCCATCATCATTGTGGACAACCATTCACATATGTCAGACTGGTTTTACAAATAGAAATCAGGGTTAAGATGTTTTATATGTCAGATTGCATATTATATCTGAATACAAGAGATATAGGGGCATATAATTATGCCATCCATAATCATAACAAAGGCTTTTTGCTATTAGTATATATACACCATGGTAGCCATCTTTTTTATGGGCAATGACGATTTCCAACCCCCGATATATTCTTTATAAATTAATAACATACAATAGACACATACTGTCTGTAAGAATAAATCCATATGGCAAGTGGGGTTCTATGCCCGCTTTCGAATATACATCAGTGGCGACATACTACAAGTGCCGTCTACATTACACGGGTTGCCATGACTACGCGATCCGTCTCTTAGAGACATACGTAATGTGGGCGGGCACGGCCATGACGGGGCACGCTCCTAGCATATGACCCCTCATACTTTTTTCATAAATTAGTAATACATAATAGGCACACAATGTCTATAAGAAGAAATCTATATGGTGAGTGGGGTTTTATGCCCGCTTTCAACCTGTGTATATACATCAGTGGCCACATACTACAGGTGCCGTTTGTAAAACACGGGTTGCCATGACGACGCGATCTGTCTCTCAGAGACATAAGTAATGTGGGCGGGCTCGGCTATGACTAGGCACGCTCCGACGTACCATACAAGCCCCGGGCGGTCGTCATGGCAACCACATATGATATCGGAACGGTGTCCGGGACCTTTTTGACATTTCCGTCTAGGTAAAATACAGCCGCATAACACTTATAGTGTGTAGGTATTTCTAAACAGGGACACATCATGCGGTTAAAGAGTCTATGTTAGTGTTCTCTAGTGATTAATCAGCTTTTCTAAGACCGGCAGGAAGTGATCATTAGTGCTTCCGGGGGGTTGTCTAGACAACCAAATGTTTAATGGTACTGCTGGCCTGTAGATTTTAGGATATAACTCCCCTGTAGGGCAACATTTTAAAGGGGAATTTAAATTTGGCGCCCATTATGTAAAAGAGCTCCATTCTGGATTGGACAATCTAAATGTCCATCAAAATACATTAAAACCCATTGGATAATTGGACAATCACACACCAGGTTTTTGTTATTTAAGAAAAGCCAGGTAGTGCATCACTTCATACAGCTGACCAGATATGAGATGCTGCACACCAGTGGTAGGTTCCATGTGTTTTTCATTATTATTTTTTTTTCTGATTTTTTATCAAATGTATTAATTGTACCTTTATTGATACTTTGTTATTCTAGTTAAATACACTGTTTTATCTTGAAAAAGACGCCGCAGTGCGTCGAAACGCGTCGAAACAGTGTTCATTTTAAAGATTTTATACAAGTGCACCCATTGAGGGGAACATATGACCTTGTTATATCCGGATGTAACTTTGTCAGCTGTAATCCATCTCTGTTTCCCACTCTGGGTACGTTTTGTTGTTTGTTTGTTTGTTTTAAACAAAAATTAAAGGGGTTTTTTCTTGCCCTAATTTGGCTTCCCCTCTCTTAATTTCACATAAATATTTTCCATGAGTGGCATCTACCCATACCACATGGTCTAAAGGACAAACAAGAGATTCCTTCTCCGAAAGAAACCTTTATGTGCTTTCTACTACACTCTTACAAGTAAGCATACATGTAAGAACCCCTTTTGTCAAGTCATCATCACATCATTTCGGGTGACCCTATAAAGAAGGTGGACGTTTGACCTTTATTGGGACTTTCTTTCCATCACTTACCATCTCCACCACACAAGGGAGAAGAACTTTTTATTACCAACAGTATTACACCATATTGTGTTTTATTTACTTTTCATTTCATGTAATATCCACCAACGCGAGGATTATTCAAGTGAAGGGACATTTGGAGCGCAAACAGTGAGATTGTACCTTTTCTTTTGTATATTGTTTGTATAGGTTGGTGATCTATCAGGTATTATCCGTTTGCTGCTCCTTTTTGCGCCGTGAGGGAGAATTCTTTCTTGTTACACATGTTTAAGCTACAGTTTGGTCCATTGAAGTAATGGATACAGTACAGTATTGTATGTGAGCGGCCAAGTCCCATAGGCTAAATTCCATCTGCAGAAATTATTCATTCATTCACCCCCAAAAAATTAACCAATAAATGAATCAATTATAATAGTCAAATGGTCAGTAATGAGTACTGTATACTGTACACACAGACTAATGGTCAGATGGAGAGAGTCAATAAAAAAAATAGTTTAAACAGATGCAAATGAACGTGTGAAAACACTTTTCCATTGCCGTGTTACTGAGTGTGAGCGTCCAAGTCCTGTAGACAACAAAAGATTAAAAATTAAAATATTCTTAGGGTCACGGGTTCGATTCCCAAAGTGCGAGTGCATGTTTATTTTTTCTGACACTTTTTTTTTAAAAATCTATTGTAGTATTGCTTCACATTCAATAGAAGTGTGCACACAGGTTTTACATAAATAAGGGTAAATCTGCAGGAGCGTCTCATTCCGCTATCTAAAATACACAGTGGCAATGAGGTCCCATAGACATATCAATTAATATAAATAGTGTATCCTGATGCAACTAACTGTTCAAGCAACACAGTACTGTACTGTAGTTCATCGATGTTAGAGAATCTGTGTTGTATTGAATGAGAAGGATCACTGCTACCATTTACACAAGAGATCGTGTCTCTATCAAAGTGACTGCAGGTCTCTGTCTGATCTTCATTAACATTCAGTACTGTGTTGTACATTTATTGTAACCAGACCTCCCTCCCTGTGTATGAAATGAGCAGACTCCCAGGGGGAAAAGGGGAAGTGGGATGGGGGAGGTGGTGGATAAATACCGTGTTCGGCAATATCAGTATCCAAGTCACCATTGCCCTGATTCTTGCGAAACCTATACCGTCGCTTGCTCCATAGATGAGGGCTTCAACGAGGGAAGGGGGTCACGGGCAGCAGCCATGTTGTCAACTTGCTATGCAATCGAGTCTGGTGTATTGTAATGTGCATAGAGCTCGCTCGCTTATCCCTATCACCCCTGTGTATTTTAGCTAGGGTATTCAAATGCTCCTTCAGCATTACCCTGACTCTTGCAAAAAATATGCCGTCACTTGCTCCATAGCTGAGGACTTCCACAAAGCAAGTGGTCATGGGTGGCAGACAATTTGACAATTTGCCATGCGATCGAGTCTGGTGCATCGTAATGTGCATAGAGCTTGCTTATCCCTATTGCTCCTGTGTAATATTACTAGGGTATTGAGACGCTCCTTCAGCATTGCCCTGATTTTTGCAAAACCGATGTCATCACTCGCTCCATAGCTGAAGGCTTCCAAGAGGCGCAGGGTCACAGGTGGTAGCCATGTCAATCAAGTCTGGCCTGCTACAGTATTGTATGTGTACCATACGGTGCATAGAGCTCGCTTATCCTCATAGCCGCTGTGTATTTTAGATATGTTCCTGCAGCTTTGCCTTGCTTTAAGGAAAACTTGTGTGCACACTTCTATTGAATGTGAAGGTACTGTATATTACAATAGATACAAAAATAAAAAATGAATACAGTGTCAGGAAAAAATTAACATGTATTCGCACTTTGGGAATCGAACCCGGGACTCTAAGCACACTTCACCACTCGGACACGTCGCCGCATGACAGATACATAAGCCCATTGGTTTTGATTATGACGTAATGGCTACGGGATTTGGACGCTCACATATCCCTAACGTCAATGGACTATACTGTGGCTTTATCACGTTCGTTTGTGTCTGTATATACTGTACTATTTGCGTCTGTATATACTGTACTAAATACAGTGCTATATACTGTATTTGACATAATGTAGCATATGGTAGCGTAATGAGATGCACCAGTAAAGTAGTTCTAACGCTGTAGTTCATTATTGTATTCTAATGGAGACCACACGCATGCGCAATGGTGATTTTAAAAAGCAACATCTGGTGGATGCTCGCAGGTATTACACTCAAAGGTAACGCCAAATGCTCTCTGCGCCTCCCTACGACTAGGCAAGCCTCCTTGCGCCCAGGCACGCTGCGTATGGCTCATCGCAACTAACGTCTCAGCCAGCAAAGATAACGGAGGCTCCATCTGTATGGTGTAAATTCCTTAATAAAATTCTACTGTAAAACACCCCCAAACATATAAGATAAACCAGACATTCTCAGAAACTCTTAAACCAAAGATATAGCATACTGGTCTCTGGGAATTGGGTATGATAGATTGACAATCATCAAGTTGACATGAGAATATTGACATGGTCATCTTGTAGAGGTTGACCATGTTGACATACAGTACATCTTGTAGACAATAATGACATATCTTTTCTAGTGGTCCAGCAGCGACTTACCTTCTCCTGTGGGCTGCAGTGACTCCTTTTGAGGCCCAACAATCATCACTTCCAGGTCAGAACTCCAATCCTGAGGTGTTCCTGTAAGTCTTTCTCTGCTATCCCTAACCCTAATCACTACCCATGCTAATGCTGTTTTGTTATATATTTTTATAGATTGTTTTTTAACTTGTGTATAACATTTTTTAAATCTAACACTAGACCCCTCCTCTTCCTGAGGAGGGACTGGAAATAGTATAAATATGTGGATCCGCAGCTCTCTCCTCACACCCTGAGGAAGACAATTTGTTGAAACCCGTTGGTGGAGAGTGCTGTGGAAACTTTGGGAAGTACTGGATCTCTGAATTTGCACCAGTGATTATGGTTCTAAGGGGGACAGTCTGGACAATTTCACCCCCATAAGATACGTATTCCCTGTTTCTTGAAATCTGTGCTACATTCATGAATGACAGTACACAAAGTTTTTTCTTTTTATTGTTGTAATTTTTAATAAAAACCCTATAAAGAAGATTTGGGTTACTCAGACGTCCTCTTTCTCTCCCCTTTTCTTGGTAAATAATACACCAAAAAGTTGTTTGGGATCAAAGGAAGAGGGAGGAGGAGTGACGGTGAAAAGATACCTTTATGTGAAAGACAACACATTGAAGAGAGTAAGTGGGGTACGCCCATTATTCTGCATTTTTCTAAAGGGCCGGCACAAAGATACCTTTATGGGATTTAACCAACCCTGCTAGCAGTTAGTGGCCTAGGCTATAGCATTACGATCCCATATATAAATAACGGTGGTGACCCTATAACAAGTAGTAACATCTGCTTGGGACGAAAAGAAACCTTTTTGAGAAAGATCTACCCCTCTCAGATGTGAGTAGGGTACGCTTCACCCTGGTTAACAAATAATTGGTGATGGACACACCCTTTTGAAGTCTTCACGGTGGTTAATTAAGGAGACAATGGTGGTCATTCCGAGTTTGCTCACTAGCTGCTTTTAGCAGCATTGCAAACGCTAGGCCGACGCCCTCTGGGAGTGTTTCTTAGCTTAGCAGAATAGCGAACGAAAGATTAGCAGAACTGCTAATTCGCTGCAGTTTCTGAGTAGCTCCAGACCTACTCCTAGACTGCGATCACTTCAGTCCGTTTAGTTCCTGGTTTGACGTCACAAACACGCCCTGCGTTCGGCCAGCCACTCCTCCGTTTCTCCAGCCACTCCTGCGTTTTTACCTGGCACGCCTGCGTTTTTTAGCACACTCCCTGAAAACGGCCAGTTTCCGCCCAGAAACACCCACTTCCTGTCAATCACACTACGATCACTCG
Organism: Pseudophryne corroboree; assembly: GCF_028390025.1. Taxonomy (NCBI): domain Eukaryota; kingdom Metazoa; phylum Chordata; class Amphibia; order Anura; family Myobatrachidae; genus Pseudophryne; species Pseudophryne corroboree. The sequence goes on along the minus strand of NC_086455.1, from coordinate 140,144,098 downwards.
AGCGATGAAAAAACGTTGCTCGAGCTTGGGTAAAACTACAGAGTTTTGTGTGAAAGTACGTAGCGCATGCACGCTGCGTACCATGCGCATGCGCATTTTTGAAGTTTTTTTCACTTAAACGCTGCACTGTGAAAATCGGCAGCGAGCGAACAACTCGGAATGACCACCAATACCTTTTCAGATCCCACTACAATATCTGTTCCTCTTTTTTCTTTATTCTGTTTCCTTTTCCATTGGGGGACTGAATGACGTGGGATTAGACAATAAAGTAACCACAAAGAATTCGTCACTCCCACATTGGCTACAGCGGTTTGATCTGCTTAAAGACTTTTTGACATCATAAGGACATTTGTCTGGACTATGTATGGTGACTTTTGATTCTATTCAGTGAGTGCTTTTTGTAGCTGTGTCTATGGTGACCAGGGGCGGATTGGGAACAAAAAGCGGCCCTGGAAAAATGTGTACTAGTGGCCCCACATGGGCAGCACCAGAGGTGTAAGGTCTAGCCATGGGCCATGGCAGCAGCACCCTCCCCCCAAGACTTTCCAGATAGTGGGCATGTCCAGCATCAAGGGGGAAGTTAAAAAGAAATAAAATTAAATATTATAAGCACATTATATGATACACCTTCAGAATTTAGGAAACTATATCATTCTTTAGAAAGATATATTTTCTTGCTTATTACATCAGCCACGTATCCCAATCACTATTCACTCAATCTTATATGTCAGCCAAGCAGGCAGACAGAGCATACACTAGATCATCTGCAATCACAGGCGAAGTGGCAAAGTCAATTTCATATATGCAAATTATTTTGCATCTTATTCATTATGTCTGTAAAAAGGACCACATGTCCTCAAACAAAACAGGCCCCACGGGTGCGTCGGCCCACCGGGAATCTTCCCTGTAGACCCTATGGCCAATCCGCCTCTGATGGTGACACTTATGTTGTGTGTGCTGAGCCTAAGCGCTTGTTGTCAGGTAAGATTGATATGTTTTTTATTTTAAATAGCAATACAGATTATTTAGCTGTAATAAACCTATTCTTTTTATTTCAGTACAATTTCCCTCTGAGTATGTATGGAGGGCAAAGAGAAAATTACACAGCAATCATTGACCTCGAAGCACACAATAATAATAAGCTATAGCCCAGACACTGTGGCACTTACAAGGATTAAAATCCTTGTTTATCTTTATTAATATTCACAATTCATAAATGGAAAACTCTATAAGCCAGAAAACAATATACAATAAAGTGTAGCAACAAACAAATGATGTGCATTATTAAACTTTTTTTTTTTGCGACTGTTTATCTTAAACCGTCACTACACATATAATATTTGAATACAAAAGTTGGATAAAAATGCAGTTATCAAATGCTAAATGAAACATAATAGACTGAATAGACTTAATAGATATTATTCTAAATAAATATTATCATTGCCAGTTAATAGACTAATCTATAAATCTACACGATACCCAATAAATAAAAAAATAATTAATACTAGACTGTATCCCATGTTTCCCAAGCTTTTCATTTAGTTGTTTTAATTTAGATCCTCTTCCACATACTAATTATATGTTAGACTCCACAACTGCTGTCAGACCCATGTTGTGCTGTTGTTTTAATAAAAATTATTATCTGTATACTCTCTCTCCCTACTTTCTCTAATTTTTTTTGTTTCCATGCCCTGGTTTTAAATATTAATATAAAGCAATGACAAAAATACATTTTAATGAATACCATGTAAAAATAGAAATTTGATACCTACCAGTAATTCCTTTTCTCGTAGTCCGTAGTGGATACTAGGGTTCTGTTCTTTAGTACCATGGGGTATAGATCAGGTCCACTGGAGCCTGGCACTTTAAAACCTTTAGTGTGTCTATGTGTGTGCTGACTCCTCCCCTCTATGCCCCTCCTACCAGACTCAGTCTAGGAAACTGTGCCCGAGGAGACGGACATACCATGAGAGAAGGAATAAATACAGCAGCGGCAACAAGCCAACACACAACCATAACCAAAGGGAGGGCGCTAACCAGAACAGAGGATAGCAACAGCAACCTAACCAGAATAGCACAGCTATCCCAACAACATAACGGGACCGCAACGGCGTACCAACCAAATACTTACACAAGTAAGCAGGAATAGAAGCACTGAGGCGGGCGCCCAGTATCCACTACGGACTAGGAGAAAAGGAATAACCGGTAGGTATCAAATTCCTATTTTCTCTAACGTCCTAGTGGATACTAGGGTTCTGTACTTTAGAACCATGGGGAAGTCCTAAAGCTCCCAAACGGGTGGGAGAGTGCTGAGACCCCTGTAAAACTGCCTGACCAAACTGAAGGTCATCCTTGGCCAATGTGTCGAACCGAATTTCACAAAGGTGTTCGAAACAGACCAAGTTGCAGCTTGGCACAACTGTAAGGCCGAGACAGCCTGGGCAGGCGCCCAGAAAGAGCCCACAGACCTCATCGAGTGGACCAGAATAGACGTCGCCAAAGGCAGAGCCGCTGAAGTATAGGCCTGTTGAATGGTCAACCTGAGCCAACGAGCAATTGATTGCTTAGAAGCCGGACGACCAATTTTTGTGGCATCATAAAGGACAAATAGTGAATCAGACTTTCGATGACGAGCCGTCCTCTTGACATAATCCTTCAGAGCCCTCACTACATCCAAGAACTCTGGCCCAATGGAAGCGTCAGACAACACCGGGACCAAAATGGTCTGATTGACATGAAAAGCTGAAACCACTTTTGGCAAAAACTGAGGACGGGTCCCGAGTTCCGCCTTGTCTTCATGAAAAATCAAATAAGGGCTCTTACAGGATAAGGCCCCCAATTCAGAGACACGTCTTGCAGATGCCAATGCCAATAACGTCACCGTTTTCCAAGTGAGAAATTTTAACTCCACCCTATGCAAGGGTTCAAACCAGTCCGATTGAAGAAAGGACAAAACCACATTGAGATCCCACGGAGCTGTAGGAGGTACAAAGGGCGGTTGCATATGAAGTACTCCTTTTAGGAAAGTTTGAACTTCCGGCAACATGGCAAGTTGTCTCTGAAAGAAAATAGAGAGCGCTGAAATCTGGACTTTAATGTAGCCTAAGCATAGGCCAATATCCACTCCCACTTGCAGGAAAAGTAGAAAATGACCAATTCTAAATTCTACGAGAGACACCTTTCTACTTTCCCACCAGGAAACATACTTCTTCCAGATATGATGATAATGTTTTGACGTTACCATCTTCCTGGCTTGGACCATGGTGGAAACCACCCGGGGAAGGAAGACCTTTTCTCCCTCTCAACTTCTAAGCCGTACGTAGCCGCTGTAAGTTTGGATAGACGAACGTACCTTGTTGAAGAAGATCCTTTTGGAGCAAAAGAGGCCAGGGATCCTCCAGAATCATGGGTAGGAGGTCCGAGTACCACGCCCATCGAGGCCAAACCGGGGCAATTAGAATTGCTTGAACGCTTTCCCTTCTTAGTCTTTTTAGAACCCTTGGGATTAGCGGTAGAGGAGGAAACAGGTACACAAACTGGTATCCCCATGGCATAGTCAGCGCATCCACTGCTACAGCCTGTGGATCCCTCATTCTGGAACAGTAACGGCCTAGCTTCTTGTTGAGACGAGAAGCCATCAAATCTATCTGCGGACAGCCCCACTGGTGAATTAGATGTTGAAACACCTGGGGATGTAGGCCGCATTCCACCGGAAGGCGGTCATGTATGCTGAGGAAGTCTGCTTCCCAGTTGTCCACACCTGGAATGAATATGGCTGAGATGAACCTTGCGTTGGCCTCTGCCCAGAGGAGGAACTTTGACACCTCTCGCATCGCCGCTCTGTTTTTTTTTTCCCTTTTAAGTTTAAGCACGCCCCCGCCGTGGCGTTATCCGATTGAACCTGGAGCGGCCGATCCCTCAGAAGATTGGAATCCTGCAGCAGAGCATTGTAAATTGCCCTGAGTTCCAGGATGTTTATTGGCAGAGCCGATTCCTGAACTGACCATCTCCCCTGGAACTGAGCCCCTTGGGTCACAGCCCCCAACCCCTGGAGGCTGGCATCCGTAGTGAGTAGAATCCACAAGTGGATATTGAAATTTCTGCCTTCGACCAGGTGAGGAACTTGCAGTCACCATAATAGAGAGATCCAGGCTTTCGGAGATAAGGTCACTTCCTGATGCATGTGCAGGTGAGACCCTGACCATTTATCCAGCAGATCCAGCTGAAATGGCTGGGCATGAATCTGCCATATTGGATTGCTTCGTAAGCAGGACTGTTTCTAGCCAATTTGGCTCCCAGTGCGAGATTCAAAAATGCGCCTCTCCATGACATTAAAAAATATCCCCCCCCCCCCCCTTAGATGAAATAAAAAAATAAACCTTGTTTGCGCCGTAGGCATGCGCGCTCCTGGCAAGGAGGTGTGGGCTCATTTTAATGGGAGTGGCTTCATTTTAATGGGCGTGGCCTCATCTGAAAAGACTACCTCACACCCTAGTATTTGACCCTGCACCAACACATCACACCCACCATGGGAAAAAAAAAATTCTACCATATTAAGCCCCACATAGTAATGCCCCCTGCACCATATTGTGCAACACACCGCAATGCCCTTGATACATTAAATCCCCACATTACGGCAGGCAGAGTTCCCATTTTATACATTACGGCAGGCAAGAGTCCCCATTTTACACATTACGGCAGGCAAGAGTCCCCATTTTATACATTACGGCAGGCAAGAGTTCCCATTTTATACATTACAGCAGGCAAGAGTCCCCATTTTACACATTACAGCAGGCAAGTGTCCCCTTTTTACACATTACAGCAGTCAAGAGTCGCCTTTTTACACATTATGGCAGGCAAGAGGCCCCATTTTACACATTACCGCAGGCAAGAGTCCCCATTTTATACATTACGGCAGGCAAGTGTCCCCTTTGTACACATTACGGCAGGCAAGTGTCCCCTTTTTACACATTATGGCAGGCAAGTGTCCCCATTTTACACATTACGGCAGGTGTCCCCATTTTACAGAGAGAGAGAGAGAAAGAAAGAAAGAAAGAAAGAAAGAAAGAAAGAAAGAAAGAAAGAAAGAAAGAAAGAAAGAATACTTACAGAGGTGATTCCCGCTCTTTGGCCCACCTCACCAGTCGCTCCTCATGCCGGCCGCCTCTCCCTCTCCATTGCTTGGCTCCCCCTCCTCCTCAGTAGTACTCCACTCGGGAAGGGGGGGGGGGGGAGTTTCGCAGGATGACGTGATTACATCATGACGTCACGCGCAACCACGTCATCCTGCGAAACTCCGCCCCCCCCCGAGCTGGGTACTCGGGGAGAAGGAGGAGGGGGAAGCCAGGAAGCCACAGTCAGTGCTGCGGCGGGTGCCCCGTGCGATTGCACGGCTCGCCCGCTCCAAGAAACGGCCCTGCTCGTAAGCAGCAACCATCCTGTCCAGCAAGCGTATGCAAAGATGAATGGACACCTTGAGAGGATGAGGCACTGAGCTGACCATGTCCTGGATAGCCAAGGCCTTGTCCATCGGAAGAAACACCTTTTGAGACACTGTATCCAGAATCATTCCCAGGAACTGAAGGCATTGGGTCGGTTCTAGGTGAGATTTCTGGAAGTTTAGGATCCACCCATGATCCGTAAGCAGGCGAATCATCAGATCGATGCTGTGCAACAGACGCTCCCTGGACATAGCCTTTATCAAGAGATTGAGTAGGGGACTATGTTGACTCCCATCATGCGCAGTTGCAGCATCATCTCCGCCATGACTTTGGTGAAGACCCTCGGAGCTGTGGATAGGCTAAAGGGCAAGGCCTGAAACTGAAAATGGTCATCCAAGATGGCAAACCTGAGGTAAGCCTGATGAGGGGGCCACATGGGGATGTGTAGGTAAGCATCCTTGACATCTAGGGATACCAGGAATTCCCCCTCTTCCAAACCGGAGACCACTGACCGCAGGGATTCCATCTTGAATTTGAACATCCGTAGATACGGGTTTAGAGACTTCAGGTTTAAGATGGGTCGCACTGAACCGTCCGGTTTTGGAATGACAAAAAGACTGGAGTAAAAACCTCTGTTGTGTAAGGGAGGAGGTACAGGAACCACCACCCATGTCCGCAAAAGCTTTTGAATGGCCTCTTGCAAGGTAACTTTTGCTGCGGGTAAAGCTGGTAAGCCCGATTTGAAAAATCTGTGAGGAGGAAGTGTTTGAAATTCCAGCCGGTAACCATGGGGAATGAGGTCCCTCACCCAAGGATCTCAGGAGGACTTCGCTAATACGTGCATGAAGTGTTGAAGGTGAGTACCCACCTGATAATCGCCTTGCTGCTGGAGCCAACCGTCATGCGGAAGGCTTAGCGCAGGCGATCTAGAGGCCTGGTCCAGGGAGGCAGCAGCTGCCAGTATACGGGACTTACCACGAGATCCTCTCAGAGTGGTTGAGATGCCCCGGCACCTGCCTCTGAACCTCGCCACACGAAAGGACTGTAAAGAGGGTCCTGTGTAAGAACGTCTAGAAGGTGGCGCAGCCGACGGCAGATAGGTAGACTTACCCGCTGTGGCCTGGGAGATCCATTTATTTAATTTGTCACCAAACAAGGCATCACCCATAAAGGGAAGATTTTTGACACCCTTTTGGAATCCGCATCCGCAGACCATTAACGTAACCATAAAGCCCTGCATGCCGAAACAGCAATAGCAGTAGTGCGGCCATTTATCTTACACAATTCCTTTATAGCCTCGCTCTTAAAAATAGCTGCATCCTGTATGTGCTGTAGCAGAATAATGACCTCTTCCCGGGGCAGAGAGTCTAAACCATCAATAACAGAATCAGACCACTTTACCATCGCCCTGGAAATCAACCCACAAACAAGAGTGGTCTTAATTTTATGGTCAGCTGGTTCTTTCAGGGATATAGCCCCTGGTACCGGCAGTACCAATTTCTTAGACAGTCTGGACACAGACGTGTCGACCAACGGGGGTTTTTTCCAGACCTTCCTGTCCTCGGCGGGGAGGGGAAAAGTAGTTAAAAATCTTTGAGGAATTTTAAATTTCTTATCAGGGTTCAAACATGCTTCCCTGACCAGGAGTTTAATTCCTTTGACACAGGAAAAGTGGCTGAGGACTTTGGGCTAACATTAAATTACAACTCCTCATCTGCTTCCGACTCCTGATCTGGGATGTGAAGAACCTCTCTAACAGCAAAAATGAGGTCCTCCACCCCTGGGGACAGAGAGCTGTCCTCATCCATCTCATCATCATCCACATCCAGCTGATCAGAATCAGACTGGGGCACCTGTGGCAGTTAGCGTTTATGTGAAACCACCAGAGGGGGCTGAGAAGCCTTTCTGGTATCTGCTGCTTTTGCCATAGAATCAATAGACTGTTTCAACACCTGTCTCTACTTTTAAGCTGCAGCTAATTCTGAATTGACATTCTGAATCATGCATTTAAAATTGTCCAACCAGTCAGGTTCCTGTGAACTGTGTCCCTGTGGAGATAAGGAGCATTGTTCACACATGAGTGACCCCAGTGAAGACGGGGTAGAGTTACAAGCAGCACACATTTACCATGGTAACAGACAGCTTACAGAACTGTAGTGCTGCCCACTGACCAACACCTCCACACAGACCCTAGAGAGCCCCTGGAGTGACACTGAGGAGCGGACACCAGCACACAGAACACAGCAGTACAATGTGTAAAATATGTGTATGACTTGACAGGAGTGCAGCGGCGTCACCGCTGGTGTGCTCCCCCCTCTCTATGACCCCCTGGTACCAGTACAGATTTTTGTAGCAGCATGGGTCTCTAAAGGAGCAGCGTTCATGCAGCCTGGATGATCCGCAGCAGCAGGAAATGGCGCATTCCCGCCTCTGGTCCGGCGTCGGGAAGCCCCGCTCCCTGTAATATTACTGGCCATGTTATTAAAACATCAGAATATGTATAACAGTACACACAAAGTGACAGTGAGCACTGCGGCGGGCACCGCAGCTCATGGCCCGTGACCACCGCGCGGCTTGCTGCCAAAACTGCACCAGGGACCCACTAACCAGAACCCCGGTGTAACTAACACTCACCGCACCTGGAACTTCGGCATCTGTTAGAGGGTGGCTGCTGGTATAGGCACACATACTAACGATGTGTGATCAGTACCTCAGGAGCTCAGTGTCCTGTCAGCTGGGATTACGAACCATTAAACCTCAGGAGGTTGGTTTGGTCCCCCCTGTAAGTCCCATGAAGCAGGTAGCCTGGCTGCCAACCAGGGCTACCTGAAAACAACTAACTAAAATAAAAAAAATAAAGGAAGCTCTCTGGAGCTCCAGAGAACTGTACCCGGCTCCTTGGGCACATTTTTCTAAACTGAGTCTGGTAGGAGGGGCATAGAGGGGAGGAGCCAGCACACACATACAGACACTAAAGGTTTTAAAGTGCCAGGCGCCAGTGGTATACCCCATGGTACTAAAGTACAGAACCCCAGTATCCACTAGGACGTTAGAGAAAAATGGATATAATCCTAAACAGATATAATCCTAGAGATGTAATTAGTCAAAAGGCATAATAATGTATTGTACTAAGGGGGTCATTCCGAGTTGTTCGCTAGCAGATTTCGGTCACAGCACAGCGATCAGGCAAAAATACGGCACTTCTGCGCATGCGTATGCACCGCAATGCGCACGCGCGTCGTACTATTACAACGAACAATGTAGTTTCACACAAGGTCTAGCGAACCATTTCAGTCGCACTGCTGGCCGCAGAGTGATTGACAGGAAGTGGGCGTTTCTGGGTGTCAACTGACCATTTTCAGGGAGTGTGTGGAAAAACGCAGGCGTGCCAGATGAAAATGCAGGCGTGGCTGGCCAAACGCAGGGCGTGTTCGTGACGTCAAAACAGGAACTGAATAGTCTGAAGGGATCGCTAGTGCTGAGTAGGTCTGGAGCTACTCTGACTCTGCACAAAATTATTTTGTAGCCGCTCTGCGATCCTTTCGTTCGCACTTCTGCTAAGCTAAGATACACTCCCAGAGGGTGGCGGCTTAGCGTTTGCACGGTTGCTAAAAACTGCTAGCGAGCGAACAACTCGGAATGAGGGCCTAAGTCGACACTGATGAAGTAGTTTTTAGAGTAACCCTAAATCTAACCCCAACCATAACTGCAAACCTAACAGGAAACCTTGGGGGTAATTCCAAGTTGATCGCAGCAGGAATTTTGTTAGCAGTTGGGCAAAACCATGTGCACTGCAGGGGAGGCAGATATAACATGTGCAGAGAGAGTTAGATTTGGGTGTGGTGTGTTCAATCTGCAATCTAAATTGCAGTGTAAAAATAAAGCAGCCAGTATTTACCCTGCACACAAACAAAATAACCCACCCAAATCTAACTCTCTCTGCACATGTTATATCTGCCTGATTAGCGTGGCTCCGTCTGTATGTGCCCGCAGGTATTTCTGAACTACATCGCATACATTACATATTGTAATGTAGTCAAATTCGGGTGTAGTTCCAATCGCATGTAGTTCAAATCGCATACCACTAAAGTACAAATCGCATAGCACACTAAGGGGGGCATTTACTAAGCAGTGATAAGAGCGGAGAATTGAGCCAGTGGAGAAGTTGCCTATGGCAACCAATCAGCACTGAAGTAACATCTATAATTTGAATACTATAAAATGATACAGAGCAGCTGATTGGTTGATGGGGCAACTTATCCACTGGCTCACTTCTCCGTTCTTATCCCTGCTTAGTAAATGTCCCCCATAGTATAGCTCAAATCTCACCTAGCGCAGATAGCACCGTGTGTGGGCACCATTTGCCTAATGCTGACATTCTCACTATGTCGATATCATAACATTCAACATTTCTTGTGGTATGTCATCTATATGACTGCATACCTTCTCAATCATGGGTTACACACAATAATAGTATATGTGTGTGTGTGTGTGTGTGTGTGTGTGTGTGTGTGTGTGTGTGTGTGTGTGTGTGTGTGTGTGTGTGTGCGTGTGTGTGTGTGTGTGTGTGTGTGTGTGTGTCTCACACCCTTTGTTTGATACGAAGCATCAGCCCTGTCACAGGTTTGGCTGTGCCTTGCATGCCGTACGATAATGCATTTATCTGCATACAGGAGGAAACGCCCTCTCATAGTGCCAGGCACTGACTCATTTCATTCTGCTTGGACATTACTGTAGTTTTTTTGCTAAGCAAATTTGCTGCACTCCTATTCTGTGCCACAGATTTCTTACCTCTTCTGAACTGTATTTTGCAGTACTAAGATCATGTAGGAGCTAAATATACTGTATATTATGGTCTACGCTTTGCCGAGTTATACACTATACTGTACATGTATAGTGTCTGAAATACAGTATGTTAAATATATACAGTTTGTAAATAAAACTGTGTAGTAGGCATTCTATCTTATCCCTGTGCCTTTGCTGACACATGCCATGCTTACTGACTCTGTTGCCGGAATACGGCTGTGGCAGCCATTTTGTGGGCAGAGACAATATTAAGACTATCCATGCACTAAATGCTAGTGATGTGAGCGGAGGTGCATTAACGGGATGCAGTTAAAATGCCTGTGGACGGAAACCTGACAGCTGCCATTTTGCCAAGGGCCGGCATCCTGACACCCACCCCTAATTCCCACTCGGTTGGTGGGTCCACGTCACCAACCAAGTGGCAATAGAACCTGTGACGAGGGCAGCAAGCCCGCAAGGGGACTCACTGCCGTTATTCCATCAGAAAGGATGCCGCAGTCAGGATACTGACAGCCGGCGTCCCATCAGCCGCTATATCATACCAGACCCGCATTAACACCTGGGGGAAGAACCCATATGCAGAAGCCCCAATCACTAGCATATGGCATATGCACAGCAATCTTGCTGAATATATAAAAGACGGCTTCACAATGGAGTTTGTACTGGGTGCAGACTATGCAGTGTGGGGCCCTCTTGACCCAATGTCACACATCGGTTTGTCAACATTACCTGGTCCTGTGATGTCACTTTAGGACCATCTGTGCCCCATCTGACTGTCGGTTGAACTCCTGAGTCCTGTCTCTCTGTTAGACCGCGTCGGGAACATAATGTGACCATAGCGGCATAAACGCACCGTTCGGGCTTCCGCATCGCCGCTTGATGCAACACCTTGGCCTGGAGGGGGTTAATGTTTTTGTGGTGGGAGGAATGTATAGAAAGGCCGGGGTGCCGATTGGCTGGATCATGGAGAGGGGCCGGCCTGTCATGTATATAGGCTGCTTATCGGTTATTTCCTGCCTCTCTTCCAGATCTTTTTCGTGAGACCTGCAAGTACAGCTTCCTATATTAAATTGCCTATCCTTATTCATTCATATTTCTCCATCACTCCCCCCCCCCCTTGATTCTTCCTCTCTCCTCCTCTGTCCCTTGCCCCCCTTTTCATCTCCTCTCCTCGTTTCTCCATTCACTTGGTTCTCCCCTAGTATTATTCTAATACCTTTTAGAAGCCTGCCCCAGCCGCACGGCTGGCCTCCCCGCCCGGCTCCTGGACGCCTCTGAAGTCCTGCCGGCACGGGGTAGGCATACTGCGGCTGATGTGCGGGAGACCGGCCGCCCACCCGTGCTTCCCCGCGATTGCGCTCTCCTTCCCCCCTGCTAGCCGCGGCGGGTGACGGAGTGCAGGGGGATGTCGGGCGCACGCGGTGGCTTGCAGGGGACTGGGTCCTACCGTCCCTGAGGCCGCCGCTCGTTGCTAATCGCGGCCGCTCCGATCACGTGGGGTCGGGACGGAGTTCCCGCCCCGCTAATCAGCGGCTCGCCTCCTCTGTCCCTGCTTCGGGTTTTGACGGGAGGGTGGGGGGTCGCGCGCCTGCCAGACCCGTTCGGTCTCGACAGTGCGCGCGTGCCACAGTTCATTTTGTTAGATTGGGGGCCCATATGAGGCCAGACCCCTCTACACTGGCTGCCCTGTCACCCAGTCGGGTTCGTCCTGCACCCTCACCCAGCAGGGCGGACCGTCGCCCCCACTCCACTACCGCATGTCCCCCTCTGCCACTTGCAGAAAGTGCGGGGCCTGTCGGGTGGGGGCGTTCTGCGTCCACCCGCGGCAGGCCGTCCCACTTGCCCTCTCCTGCTGTGGACGGCACTGCAGCGCCGGCCCCTTCACGGTTGCCTCACATGGCGGGTGGCACTGCGGTCGCCGCCCGTGGCCGTGCGTCTCCTCCCAGAGTCACTCGCCCCAGCGGGGGGGGCGGCGTGCGCCGTCGGTGACCGACCGTTCTGCCCCTCCGCATGTCCTGTCATCTCCTGCTGCCGTCGCTGCGGACGGCTTTCATTCCGACGTCTGCCTGCCTCCGTCCAGCAGTGAGGACTCTCCGGTTTCAAATCCTGTGGCCAATGCTCGGGATCGGAGAAGGTCGCGGCGCTGGAGGTTGGCGCGGGATTCAGCGCAGCTGGTCAGCGGTATCGTTAGGCCCGACAGTGAGGGATCATCCGGGTCCTTGCTCCCGACGGGAGGTTTACCAACCTCCCGTGGGGCGCACGACTCGCTTGGCGGCTCTGATCTCCCTCCGCCTGCCCCTGCGGCGGCTCTTTTGGTGGACACCAACGTTCTGTCCGCCATTTGTGCAGCTGTAGTGTCGGCAGTGGCGCCCTTGTTATCCCCCGTACCCGGGGGACTGGGACGTTCCACTGCTTCTTTGGCGGATAGCATTGCGCGATCTCTTACCCTGCTTCTGTCTTCTGGTGTGATGGTTTCCACGCCTGCCCCGCTGACGGCGGCTGTTGGTCCGATGGGGGAGCAGGGGAACCATGTCTCTTTTATTTCTCCAGCCGCGGACGTCGAGTCAGGAATGGAGTCTGGCGGTGCTTCCTCGAGTCGTCTGGTGGCCGTTGGAACGGACGGTGTTCCCTCCCGTACTGGTGAGTCTTCATTGGACCCCGAATGGTCTCGTGGCAGCGCGGTTACACCCCGTAGTGGCTTGGGATCGGGTACTCAATCCGGCTCCTCTAGCGCAGGCAGCAGGGCGCGTAGGCTTTCCAGCAAGCGCAGACACAGGCGTCAGGGCACGGACTCTTCCCTTGCCTCCACATCCTCGGAGGGGCTGTACTCCTCTGACGGCGGCTTGCACAGGGTTAAGCGTCGCAGACGGCGCGAACGTCGGTATGCAACCTCGTCCACCTCCCAGGTCTCGGTGGAATCGGACACCGTGCACTGCGCTAATACGGCCATGCAACGTGGCCTCAGGGTCCGGGACCGTATCCGCAAGGGCCAATATGTGAATATTTTCGCTCTTACTAGCGACGATCGGAAAGCCTTACTTTCGGCTAAGAAAAAGGGGCAAGGCAGCGAGGACGCTTTGCGCTCCTACACGAATTGGGTGCGCTGTATGCTGATCTTTGCTGCATGTTACCTAGAGACCCGCCCGGAGAGTACATGAACATAGTTCGATATCAATTCCTCATCCATGTTCTGTACCATAAGTACAAAGGGTCGGCCTGGCGACGTTATGATGAGGATTTTCGGCGGAAGCAACACGGGCGGCAGATCTATAACTTTGGTAAAAAAGATGTGGAATTGTGCTCGGAACTGACCCAGGGTTCTGCCGGCGCGGAGGAGGGCGGCACTACGAGGCGTTGGCCAAAACGTCCTGCCGGCTTTTGCGGCGGTTCGGGCCGCGCGGGGCACGGTAAATGCTTCGCTTATAATAATGCCCAATGCGACTTGGGCGCCCACTGTCGTTTTCATCACTCCTGTATCAGATGTGGCGGGGGCCACGGGATTAAAGACTGTTCCAGTCCTACGACCGGAGGGGGTCCTGGCCCACAGTACCGTCAGAGTCGCACGCCCTCGGCCCCTGGCGTTGGCCACAGCCCCCACCCCAATTAGACTCCGGGCGCTCATTCCCTGGCTACGCCGGTACCCACGGCGGGTGGACGCCCAATTCTTACGGTCGGGTTTCGCGGCGGGTTTCCCCTTACCGATACATGGCCGGGTTGGTTCGAACCTGCGTTTTGGCTCGGGAGTTCCCTGACGTGTTCCGGCAGAAGGTGCAGGCAGAGGTGGCGTTAGGGAGAATGATAGGCCCTTTCCGGGAACCCCCCTTGCCCGATTTGGTCTTGTCCCCAGTAGGCATCGTTCGCAAAAAGACCATGGGAAAATTTAGTCTTATCCAACATCTTTCCTGCCCTTTGGGGTCATCGGTTAATGATGCCATCCCTTCTGATCAGTGTAGGGTGGTTTACCTATCCTTCGATTCGGCTATAGACGCCATCCGGGATTTCGGCCCTGGGGCTGTTATGTGTAAACTGGACATCCAGTCAGCGTTCCGCCTCCTGCCACTGCACCCGTCCGCATTTCGGTTTATGGGTTTTAAGCTAGATGATGGCTATTACATCGATCGTTGCCTCCCTATGGGCTGTTCTTTCTCTTGCGCCTATTTAGAGAGATTCAGTTCTTTTCTCCACTGGTGTCTCGAGCAGGCGACGGGCGAATGGGGAATTTCGCACTACCTGGACGATTTTCTTTTTATCGGCCCATCAGACTCGGATCGCTGTCTCCTCTTGCTGCAGGGGGCTCTGGCCCTCTTCGCGCACTTCGGGGTTCCGGTGGCACCTGAGAAGACGGAGGGTCCCTCCGCCTCCTTGGTTTACCTTGGGATTCAGATTGATACGATCGGTGGTCTGTGTAGGCTCCCTGCGGACAAGGGGTTGCGCTTACACAAAACGGCATCCTATATGCGCTGGCTGCGGGCAAGCTTACCCTCAAACAGGCTCAATCCCTGTTGGGCCTGTTTAACTTTGCTTGCAAGGTGATCCCCATGGGCAGGGTTTTCTGTAGAAAATTGGAACGGGCTACCGTGGGGGTTAGACGCTTGCATCATTTTATTAGGTTGTCTCTAGACATCCGAAGGGACTTGCGGATTTGGGACGAATTTCTTGTTCATTTCAACGGCATCTGTATTTGGCAGGAGGCGCCTGTGTCTAGCCCATCCCTAGAGCTTTTCACGGACGCCTCTGGCGCTTACGGGTTCGGAGCTTATTTCTCAGGCCGTTGGTGCGCGTGTCCCTGGCCTCGTGCCTGGCTTAGCAAGGGCCTCACGACGAACATGCTGTTGCTGGAAATATTTCCCATTTTGGTCGCTCTGGAATTGTGGTGCGATGCCCTGCGTAACAAACAGGTTAGCTTCTGGTGCGACAATTTGGGCGTGGTTTTTGCCATAAACCGCCGGAAATCCACGTCCTTGCCGGTCCTGCGGGTCCTTGCGCAGATAGTTTTGCTATGTTTGGTGAACAACATTACGTTGCGAGCCAAACATGTCCCTGGCGTGCGTAACAAAATCGCGGATGCCCTCTCTCGGGGCGATTGGCAGCGGTTTAGGCGCTTGACTCCTACAGCGCTAATACATGGCGAATCCTGTCCTGCTTATGTGTGGCAGGTCATCCACCCGGCTTGGACGAGTTAGCGCACAGGTCATTGGCCCCTGCTACTTTTACGGCCTATCGGGCCGCCTGGGAGCGGTGGAGTCGCTTCCTTCTGGAGAGAGGCCAGCGTGGTAAGACCTCTCACGATTTACTCTTAGAATACATCTGGATGTTGTACTCCGACAGGATTTCGCGGGCGTCTGTTAGCAGGATTCTGGCGGGTATTTCATACTTTCTGCAGCTGCGGGGGGAGGCGGATTTTACGAAGTCCTTTTTCCTCCGGCGGGTGTTGAAAGGTTGGGCTCGGGCGTTCCCGCCCCTCCCGGATACTCGCCTGCCGATCACGGGTGCTTTGCTGAGGCGGATTTTGGGATCCCTGCGGAGTATTTGCTCCTCGGGATACGAAGTTCGCCTCTTCACGGCGGCCTTTACGATGGCCTTCCACGGGGCGTTCAGGGTGGGCGAGCTGGTGGCCGTCTCTCGGTCTTCTGCCTCGCCCATGCTGACGGCCCACGTCGTCGTACGCCCCGACGGTTTGTGGTGCAGGATTCAGCGCTCCAAGACTGACGTAGTCTGCAGGGGGCAGTGGGTTCAAATGGGTCGGGCTCGTGCGCAGGACATTTGTCCAGTTTCCGCGGCCCTGGCTTATTCGTCCCTTCGGCCTCCAATGCCCTCCGGGTGGCTCGTCCATTGTGACGGTTCCCCGTTGACCAGATATCAATTCCGGTCGGTTTTGGGACGCTGTCTTTCGTACCTGGGTCTCTCTCCGGCCGACTATGGGACTCGCTCTTTCCGCATCGGCGCTGCTTCAGCTGCCGCTGCGGCGGGTTGGTCCGAAGTCGAAGTCCGGGCACTGGGTAGGTGGAGGTCTGGTGCAGTCAGACGCTATATCAGGCCTTTTCCTCCCAGTGCGCCCATTTGAGGACTAGCCGCTCGTCGCAGTTGCATTTTGCGACTGCGGGGGCCTTGAGGAATTTTTGTTTTATCGTTGGTTTTACTACGGCTTTTGCCGGCTAACGACGTTTCGTTTTTGCCTCAAGTCAAATTGGGTGCCCCCCCCCCCCCCCCTCTACTCCCCGTTAGGGTCGCAGTTAGGTTGTCCAACTACATATGCCATCTTTCTCATTTTATTAACCTTCGTCACACCCTTCTTTTGCAGGACGGCGGTTAGATCCGCACTTTATATGGCTTGTCGGCCATTCATACATCTATTGGCTGTCCGTGTCGGCTTTGGCCTGCGACACGACCCGGTTCCCGGAGCTGCAGGCTGTGCGCTGGTTGGGGCGTAGAGGCCTCCGCTGGGATGGCCTGCGGGACTGGCTTCGGGCGGCAGTTGGCCGATTTGGATATCCTCTGTTTTTGGTCCTGCATCTCGGTGGCAATGATTTGGTGCGTCGCACGGGACTTGACATTCACCTCGAGATCCGACATCAGCTGTTGGAACTCATGACTGATGATCCTCTGGTCAGACATCGTCCCTCGGCGGTCTTGGCGTGGAGCCTTTAACCCCGGGGCGATTGACATAGTTCATAGGCGGGTGAATTCGGTTGTCGGTCGTGCTGTCCTTCAGCATGGCGGCCTGGTCGTGCCGCACGGTGGTATCTCCTTCCGGGATATCACTTTATACCGGTCTGACGGGGTGCATTTGTCGCCAGCTGGCATGGTGATATTCTTGGATGACGTCATTCACGTTCTGCGGTCCCCTTAGGTAGTTATTCTCTTTTGATAGTCGTTTTTGGGGGGTTTTCTTCGTATTAGGGTAGGTTCCGATCGCTTTAGTTAGTTTTTGTCTGCTTTTAGGTCCTTTTAGTTAGTTTTTTGGTTCGGTGGCGGTGGCAGGTTGGTAACCTGGCAGTTGGCCGGTTTCGGAACGGTTAATTAATTTTTAAAATTATGAGTTCAAGGTTAGAAGTTTGGGTGTACTTTTAGGAAAATTTCATAGGCGTTGAATTAGTTTACGGGCATCACTTTACCAAGTGGGGTCCATATAACTGATATAAACATATGTGGATGGCGGGGCCGGTGGCCCAATTTTTTACACCGTAGGGGCGGAGCGTACCTCCGTCCCTACAACGGTTGGTGGGCAGGGGTAGTGGCAGAAGGTCGACCCCTGTCCTTGGATTTTTGATGTTCAATGTTCGGGATAGAGGCAGGAGGCCGATCCCGGAACATCGGGGGCAGAAGGCTCCCTCACACATATGTTTTTTATTGCTTGCTTTTTTCCATATTATAATGTTTTTTCACCCATGTTATGTTTATCATGTTTAACCGTTCTTCTCCCCGCCACCTTAGTTAGAGAGGGAAGTCTGCATTTTAGTGTTAGAATTTAATAGGCCTTCCTCTCAGTCAGAAAAATAAAAGCTGACCCCTTTCACGCCAATTACAGTTGTGGTGTCTTTATTTTATAAAATAAGTTGCGTGAGTGGCGTGTGGATGCATCTGACGTGTGAGGTTTAAGACCGCGTCGGGAACATAATGTGACCATAGCGGCATAAACGCACCGTTCGGGCTTCCGCATCGCCGCTCGATGCAACACCTTGGCCTGGAGGGGGTTAATGTTTTTGTGGTGGGAGGAATGTATAGAAAGGCCGGGGTGCCGATTGGCTGGATCATGGAGAGGGGCCGGCCTGTCATGTATATAGGCTGCTTATCGGTTATTTCCTGCCTCTCTTCCAGATCTTTTTCGTGACCCGCCCTCCCGCCCTGGGGACTTGGTTTTGTTCTGCAGTTGTGTTACCTGTGTCGGCTTTTGGTGGCCGGTTTCGGAACGGTTAATTAATTTTTAAAATTATGAGTTCAAGGTTAGAAGTTTGGGTGTACTTTTAGGAAAATTTCATAGGCGTTGAATTAGTTTACGGGCATCACTTTACCAAGTGGGGTCCATATAACTGATATAAACATATGTGGATGGCGGGGCCGGTGGCCCAATTTTTTACACCGTAGGGGCGGAGCGTACCTCCGTCCCTACAACGGTTGGTGGGCAGGGGTAGTGGCAGAAGGTCGACCCCTGTCCTTGGATTTTTGATGTTCAATGTTCGGGATAGAGGCAGGAGGCCGATCCCGGAACATCGGGGGCAGAAGGCTCCCTCACACATATGTTTTTTATTGCTTGCTTTTTTCCATATTATAATGCTTTTTCACCCATGTTATGTTTATCATGTTTAACCGTTCTTCTCCCCGCCACCTTAGTTAGAGAGGGAAGTCTGCATTTTAGTGTTAGAATTTAATAGGCCTTCCTCTCAGTCAGAAAAATAAAAGCTGACCCCTTTCACGCCAATTACAGTTGTGGTGTCTTTATTTTATAAAATAAGTTGCGTGAGTGGCGTGTGGATGCATCTGACGTGTGAGGTTTAGTAGAAAGACAGTCTGGCTGCATGGGCGCAGCCATATTAGATTCCCGTCAGGTGAACACTGCAGGCCAATCAGAACAAGGTTTGCACTCACATGACTTTTCCCACCAATGACTTTTATGAGCACTCTATTTAAACTTGCTCCAGTGAATAACTCATTGCCAGAACAAGTTATCTCATCTAGAGATCAGTTCTCTGGCTCTTGGGTCTGTCTGCATCCTGCAGCTGTTCAAGTTCTATCTGCAATTATTTCTGTTACTAGATTTCATAATTGCTTCATGAACCTGCTATTGTTTCTGTTAACAAGTTTCTAGCACTCCTAGTAGCTCTCTGGATATTCCAGACATTGCTATAATCACTTGCACCTGTTCCAGTCAGCTGCCTTCTACATTGCTTTACTGCATTCTATCAGCAGCCTGCTCCCATTGTACATAGCTCTACTTTGTTGTATATTACCTTTGTCGTGCTGCCAGCACTTACTCCAGTGTCATGTAGGACCTAATTCATATTGCGCACACATGCCTACGCAGCTGCGATTTTTCAGGCTATGGACTTTCTAATGATCGCAAGCAAAGCTGCCACCCAGAAAAGACTGTAGACGCCCACTGGAGCCAAATACACGTACACAGCATCTACGAAGAACATCGATTCCTCGAGAAATTCTATGGCCACACAGACTGGAAGTGGCAGTAGCAATACTGGCGCTATGTTTCTCCGTGTGCATGATCGCAACATATGCACAAACTGCCATGACACGCCGCATTTTTGCCGCCACTCCCCGTTACCTGCCCTAAACAGTCCCTTCCTGTCAATCACTCTGCGTTAAAAATCTCACTGCAAGCGGCATTGCAAAGGTACCTTGGCACATGCACAGTGCGATCTCGGCAGGCGCAGTCTGCCAATAATTACTTAGTTGTGAGAAGATTGACATTGTGGGGGTCATTCCGACCCATTCGCTCGCTGCGTTTTAACGCAGCAGAGCGAACGGGTCCCTGCTGCGCATGCGCCGGAGCCGTAATGCTGTAGCAGGACAGCGATCGCCTCTGCCTGATTGATAGGCAGAGGCGACTGATGGGCGGGAGGGGGCGAAACGGTGGCATTTGGCCGCCATTTTGTAGGCACGGTCTGGCCAACGCAGGTGTGGCTGGACCGAACGGGGGGCGGGCCGCAGCGGCTGCGTGATGTCTTATGCAGCCGCTGCGGGCCGGGGAGCGAGGAGTAGCTCCCGGCCAGCTCGCTAAATCTGCGCTGGCCAGGAGCTACTCCTGAAGTGCAAAGGCATCGCCGCTGTGTGATGCCTTTGCACTTCTGGGGGCGGGGGGGGGGGGGGCGGCACTGACATGCGGGGCGGGCTAGCCCTGTGCAGGGTGTCCCCCCGCATGTCAGGGAACATGATCGTAGCTGTGCTAAATTTAGCACAGCTACGATCAACTCGGAATGACCCCCTATGTACAAACATGAAATAGGCCCTTAGGGGTCAGTGTACTAAGCCTTGGAGAGAGCTAAAGTACCAGCTTCATTCTCTCTCCTACAAGCATAGCTGATCCTAAGGGTCCTGGTCTGAACTCCCAAAAACCCAGCAACATGACACCCAATACCCACGTGCGCTGTACAGATATGCCACTGTATGTGTACAACTTTGATAAAATATAGTTATATACTATGACCACCAGATCCAGTTGTACCGCTTTAAATGTACTTTTTATTTGTTTCTCAGCAGGAAGGTAGGGGTTGGTTAAGTATTGGAATTGGCAGTATTTTATTTTACAGCCATTAGTTAGGGGAAAAAGAGTGGGAAAAAAACCTACAAATGTAGCACTTGTCTCTTCCATTGGAAAACAACCTGGTGAAAAAGTTACATATATTCAGGGAAGCCAACAGGGGGGGACTGTGGGGACTGGTGTCCCGGGCCCTTACAGAGAAAGGGGCCCACCCCTAGCTCCTGCCGCCAATACCTGTAGAGCTGCACCAGTATGTGAATCAACAGCAGTCTGATGTGCAGGGAGGACTTCTTAAAACGTTATCTGCGCATCAGATCTCTGTAAACTGTTCCTATAGGTCCGCAACACTCCACCTATATGTAACATCACAATGTATGACATCACATAGGGGTGGAGCAGTGCGGCGGAATCTTTTTTTGGAAGGGAGGGGCCCTGTCTATTCTGTCAGTCCCGGGCCCCATAGTTTCTGATGGCATGCTTGCATATATTACTATATACTACAAGGTGAGCATGCTGCAGCCAGGGTACAGCCAGGCCCACCGCCGCAGAGACAGCTGTCCCACTACCCAAGTCAGCATTTCTCAGTCAGCTCCTTTGCCCCATGTGTCCATGACTGAATGTCTTATCACCCAACCTAAACATCCAACATAGATAACAGAGCCCGAATATCAGCTTTACAGAAAACCACAGACCCTCATTAAAATGAAACCTCTCTCTCTCCAACAGCACTGATGTGCCAGGACCACTATCACAACCTGGGCATTTATAAACCTACGTCCATCCTAACGGCCTTTAGGTATCTTTTGGTTTTGATTTAGCAACCTTGGGTGCACTGCTACCCTAATGCTGTACCTCAGTGATAGGGGCCCCAGTATTACACAGTATATCCAAAACTTGATCAAAGCAGTGCACAGTGGAGGTAGACATAGGGCCAGATTCAGTCATGGACGTTTCTACCACTTTGGGCCTAATTCAGACATGATTTCGCACAGCTGCGATTGGCATCTCTGCCCAGCGATCACCTTTGCCTGATTGATAGGCAGAGGCGGTCGCTAGGCGGGAGGGGGTGGTCCGGCGGCATTTGGCTGCCATTTTAGGGGCACGGTCCGGGCAACTGCAGGCGTGCCCGGACAGCGCGGGGGCGAGCCGTGGCGGCTGCGTGACATCACACGCAGCCGCTGCGACCCGGAGAGCGACGAGTAGCTCCCTGCCAGCGAGCAGGAGCTGTGCTGGCTGGGAGCTACTCTAGAGGTACACAAGCATCGCCGTTGTGCGATGCTTTTGTACCTGTGCGGCGGGGGGAGGGGCTCCCTGTACTGTGCTGTTGAGGCCAGTAAATCTATGTCAAAAGAGGCAGACATTGGTCTTGGGATGCCCCACTTTTGAGAAAGCAGTCCATCACCACCCCTTCCCCGCCCCCAAGCGGCTGCAGCCTGTCAATCAGGCTTCAGCGTGCAAAGCGTTTCATCTCGAGCCAACGCACCATCGCTGGACACGCGCACTGCATGTTTAAAAGGATTGACCAACTGCGTAAATATCGCCCTAGTTTGAGCAAAACTTATTATTGTTTATTACCAGATATTTTTATAGTGCACACATATTCTCCAGCGCTTTTCAAAAACATGTGGGCATTCACATCAGTCCTTGCCCCACTAGAGTTTACAATCTATGGGGGTTATTTAGAGATTGATGTAGAGGCCGCGTCCATAGGGCCTACGCACACACACCAGCCATGGGGGGTCATTCCGAGTTGATCTGTCGCTAGCAGTTTTTAGCAGCCGTGCAAACGCTTTGCCGCCTCCCACTGGGAGTGTATTTTAGCTTAGCAGAAGTGCGAACAAAGGGATCACAGAGCGGCTACAAAGTTTTTTTGTGCAGTTTTTTCGAACACTCCCTGAAAACGGTCAGTTGACACCCAGAAACGCCCACTTCCTGTCAATCACCCTGCGGACACCAATGTGACTGAAATGCTTCGCTAGACCCTGTGTGAAACTATATTGTTCGTTGCAGTAGTACAACGCGCATGTGCATTGCGCCGCATGCGCAGAAGTGCCTTTTTTTGCCTCATTGCTGCACAGCGAACGAATGCAGCTACCGATCGACTCGGAATGACCACCTTAGTGCGCATGCGCAACCCTTCACCATGTGATCCCATCCCAGAAGGATGCAGTCGCATGGTGATTGACAGGCGACCGGTGTCCGAGGGCGGCAACGTGGTGTTGTGGGGGAGGAGATTGGAAAACACAGGTGTGTCATGGCCGTTTTTGGGGCCGGCCTATTCGATTCGCATCACATGGCGGCCCCACACCTGCTGGGCTGCCTTGCCCTGTGCTGGGCAGCACCCAGCATGTGAGTAGATGGATGCAGATCTTGCTGTGAGAGCAAAATCTGCGTCCATCTCTAAATAACCCCTTATATTCCCTACGACATATACTTACACACACACACACAGACACACACAGCAAGGAGCCATTAACCCACCAATATATTTTTGGATTGTGGGAGGAAACTGTAGCACCTGGAGGAAGCCCACGCAACATGGGGAGGACATACAAACTCTACACAATTGTTGTTTAAATTGAATCCATGACCTCACTCAGATTTACATTCTGATAGTCAAACATGAGAGATGAATCGGTCCCCAAAGTGTCTGCTTTCTCTGTGCATATGCAGATGGAACACTCAGCACATTTTCAGGTGTACTTTACCCAAGAAAGGAGTTTAATTACCTTTAACAAAGGGTGTAGTACCTCCTGCCTCCATATTTTTTGATGCGCACAATTGTAATCTTCTTGAAATAATCACAACAGAAGCTGCAGGCAATACTCCTGCTTGTTCAAGTATGGTTTAACGAAAGCACTTGGTAGGATCAATGATCACGCTCGTACCATTCATAATCTTATCAAACAGAACTATTTTACTGCTTATATTACAATTTAAAATTAAATAGTGAGGCGCTTTTGCAGATGATTATCAGAATAATGCAACCTTGCATATCAAACGATGATCACTGGCTGAGCTACTGCTGATTATGTAACGTGACTTGATCCTGACTGATGACTTTTTAATATTAAACTAAATTCATGGCTCATTTTTTTTCTGATTAAAACTGAGGCTTAACTAATATTTGTCGAGTCCCCCACCCCCAAACTTATTGATTAATAACACTAAGAAATCTACCATTTGCATCCATTCTGCTACGTAGACTTTTTCTGGGAACCGTCAATATACTATTTTGGAATCAGTGGTCATATTTATGTAGACGATATAGGGGGTTATTCCGAGTTGATCGCTAGCTGCATTCATTCGCTGTGTAGCAATAAGGCAAAAAATGGCACTTATGCGCATGCGTATGCGGCGCAATGCGCACGCGCAACGTACTATTACAACAACCGATGTAGTTTCACACAGGGTCTAGCAAAGCATTTCAGTCGCACTGCTGGCCGCAGAGTGATTGACATGAAGTGGGCGTTTCTGGGTGTCCACTAACCGTTTTTAGGGAGTGTTCGGAAAAACACATGCGTGGCTGGGCAAACGCAGGGCGTGTTTGTAACGTCAAAACAGGATCTAAACAGTCTGAAGTGATCGCAAGCGCTGAGTAGGTTTAGAGCTACACAGAAATTGCACAAAAACACTTTGTTGCCGCTCTGCGATCCTTTCGTTCGCACTTCTGCTAAGCTAAAATACACTCCCAGAGGGCGGCGGCTTAGCGTTTGCACGACTGCTACAAACTGCTAGCGAGCGAACAACTCGGAATGACCCCCATAGTGGTCTGTCTGTACCACGGATAACAGCACAAATCCATGGAAAATCACTGAGTTTATGGCCCATTTTTCTCTGTATCAAAAACAACAAACATGTCATTTTTCTGCTTAAATGTGATCCTAAAGCTGATGATAAGATTACAGATGATGGATTGGACATATTATCAGTGGGCTCCGCACATTGCCTTGGGGTTATGTTTTATTCCCTCCATCATTTTCTCTTCACATAAACTTGCTTTCTTAAATCTGTTGTTTCTTACTTCAGAATATAGACATAATACAGCACTTTCTCGTCAAAGGCACAAATTGTGTATGCTTTCCCAAATTTCTCTGAGTTCTCCTGGGCTTCCTGGACAGTGGGGGTAATTCCAAGTTGATCGCAGCAGGACATTTATTAGCAGTTGGGCAAAACCATGTGCACTGCAGGGGAGGCAGATATAACGTGCAGAGAGAGTTAGATTTGGGTGTGGTGAGTTCAATCTGCAATCTAAATTGCAGTGTAAAAATAAAGCAGCTAGTATTTAACCTGCACAGAAACAAAATAACCCACCCAAATCTAACTCTCTCTGCAAATGTTATATCTGCCCCCCCCCCCCCCCCCCCCCTGCAGTGCACATGGTTTGCCCAACTGCTAAAAAAATCCTGCTGCGATCAACTTGGAATTACCCCCAGTAGCCATCCTCCTGGATCCATGACATTATAGTTTGCCCCAAGGGCATAGCCAAAACTGTGTGGGCCCCATAGCAACGGTTTGAAGGGTCCCTTGACCTAATGCTTTTAGAGGGACACTTCTCCACAGCAGGTGGTAATGTTATGCCCCGTAGTAGTCCCTAGTTCATTTTCTGAGCCATAGTAGTGCCCTTGTTAATATTATGCCCTGTAGTAGTGCCCTAGTTTATGTTATGAACCTTTGTAGTGCCCTAGTTCACGTTGTGTCCGATTGTA